>NC_072782.1:6323819-6532944 GCF_022539595.1 Amphiprion ocellaris
AGGCGACTAGCATCACTGTACAACAAACACTTGAATATCAGATTTGGAGCTGCGCCGTTGGTACAACACACGAGCCGAGCTGGTTTTAATTCACTCACAAACAATTAGCTGAAAGGCTCCCAGCATCATTTCGACCAAAAAACCAACTTACATGATGTGAAATCACCGGACAGACTTACCCCCGGTTGGTGTGTTTCTCAGGACGGTGAGACATAAAACAGACAACCGCTTTTTTTTGTTGTTGTTAGCTTGTTTCACCAAAAATTTAAAGAATTTTAGAAAAAGCAGAATAGCTACTGAACAACTGTGAGAACAACGGAGCCGAGTGGTCCAGGAGGAGGGATAAAAAGAGGAAAACAGCGCTGCACGGCTCGCCTCGGCCCGCATACATTAAAAGTTGAGCCGTTCACGGACTCCTGGTCGTCTCTGGCTCGAGACTCCGCTCAACGGCTGCTGCCCGGTTTTAGGCGAGTGACGTCACTCCGCCCGTGCTCTCGTGACCGCGGCGAGCGAAGCCCTGTGCTGCTCGCTATTGTGTCCCCCATTCATGTTGTGATTTAAAGGGGCAGTTCCCACAAAACCTCACTCACACCGCCACAGCGACACAGGTGCCGCTCAAAAAAATTGAATAATAAAAAAAAATTTGTTCTTTATATCTATCTATATATGTGTGTTTAAATTTATTTAAAATTATTACAATATTTCCTATGATCAATCCAAAAAATAATTTACAATACATAAATGTCTAACTTCTGGAAAAGTGCTCAATATTTGGTTGGAGCTCCTTTAACGTGAATGAGGCCAGTTGGCTGGAAGGTCAAGCACAGTAATACTATGGTCAGCAAACCATTTAGTTTTGGCATTTAGTTCCAACTTCTTAACAGGAAACCTCATGGGGTTCTTTGGGGTTCAGGTCAGGTGAAATAGCTGGCCAGTCAACCACAGTAATACCATGGTCAGCAAACCATTTAGTTTTGCTGTTTAGTTTCAACTTAATCTTGACAATACTCCACATTGGGTTCTTTGGGGTTCAGGTCAGGTGAGTTACCTGGCCAATAAAGCATTTTTTTCATTTAAATCAAAAAGCTAAACTTTCATATATTTTGATTTAAACCTGTTTCCAAGATTTGGAGAAAACAATGCAGTCAGGTCAGATAGGTTTTGTATTGTTTTCTGCAAGAATGTTATAAATCACCACAAACCCCTAGAGGATGTCTGGAGACTGTACTTTTGCAGCCTAACCTCCTCCAACAGTTTCCAGTTTTTTCGTGCCTGAAATGACCTTGCTGGTGATTAGACCCCAAAACATCCTTTGGAGCATTCCAGCCAAAATTAGACTACTTACTAACTTTATTATTATTATTTCCAGGGTCCTCTGCTTGTATTTCAACTGAGAGCACCATGTAAGCAATTCAAGTCTCTGCAATGATTGTTGGCAGCCCGATCTGAAGGATTTACACTTTAAAATGTGTGCATTTATGAAGATTTTGCAGACACAAATCATAAGACACAAACCATTTCCCATAGAACCTCGCTTACAACACCATAAAGTAGAATACAGGCGCAGCTCAAAAAATTATAATATTGTGAAAAAAGCCCCCTTTTTTCCCATTTTGATGATCATGGCTTAAAGCTTATGAAAACAGTATCTCAAAATTTTCAAATATTTCCTACGATCACTCAAAAAATTAATTTACAAAGGTATGTTTATTTATACACTCAATACTTGGTTGGGGCTCCTTTACCATAAACTCCTGTGTCAGTCTGGCATGGCACAGTTTAATCAGCCCATGACACTGCTGAGGTGTTATTGAACCCCAGGTTACCCAACACATTTACAAAAAACATTTCATAATGCAGTCTAGTACAACAACTCCATTTAGAACCCCAGTAACACTTCTCAGCAGATCAGTGGAGGGAAGTAGCTAAGTACACTTACTTAAGTAATGGACTTGGTACAGTTTGAGTTAGTTGTGCTTAACTTGTGTAGTGCTTTCCATTTTTTGCTACTTTACACCTAAACACATTATTTCAGATGAAAATTTGTACTTTTTACTGCACTACAATGTAAAAATCAACAACTTATATGATTTTATAGATTAAGATAAAACTGTATTTGATACCTCCAAGGAAATTCACAGTTATACTGACACATAAGCTATATGAAGTAGCTGAATCATGTTTACAACAACAATGTGATGAACATATAAATTAATCAAAAAATGTAATTCAGTAACTTTCATTATTCTGAAATGTGACTTTCTACATAAAGGAATTGATACTTTTACTTTTGGTACTTTAAGGGTATTTCGATGCTACTACTTTTCTAGTTTTACTTAAGTAAAACTTAAATGCATGATTTTTGCTACTAAGACATTTAAATACAAGGCTTTCAGAGATAATAGAGTATTAAGTACAATATCTGAGTAGTTCTTTCACCTCTGCAAAAAGTTTTAAAAGATGCCCTTTGACAACTTTGTGCAGTTAGAATGTAAAGTATAGCTGTTGTGCTGGGTTACATTAGGTTGAAGGTGTATCTAATAAAGTGAGAGGCCACTGTATATTTACCTAAAGGGCCTGTCCAGCAGCACTTTGAAGGGCAAATCAGGGCAGTAATGGTTGAGATAGCCTTTTATATTTGGTCAAGCTCCAAAAATCTGAATCCTACATTTCCCACAATGCATTTCAGACTTGACTCCAGATCCACAGAAAACATTCACTGAGTGTTTGTTGAAGCTGCTCCCCATAATGTATCACCTGGTCTTCATGTGTATCATCTCTTAAGTTGTAAAACTCCCGCTTGTCAAACAAGTCATGTTAATGTTATGGGCCTGTTTCGCAACAGTAACATTATTAAGGCAGGTAGGAACCTGTCTGAGCTGCAGCACTGTAATGCTGATACCAGTTGGTAAGGTGAGATAATGTATCATAGTCACTCTCTCTGTGTCACACCAAAACCACTGTGCCCAAATTACTTCTGAAATCAACCATTTTCATAATTTATATACAGTCTGTGGTGGTCTGTTCCAAACATCCTGGCAGATTTCTAAATATTTACTCGAGAAATATGAGCTGTATCTTTTAAATTTCTGCGTAAACAATCTGTGAAAGCAAAATGAGTGAGTGACACAGATGGTTGCTCATAGGTTAGTCTGCTTAGCCAAGGTGTGGCTTCTTTTGTATGAAATTTTGACTCAACAAGTACTCTGACTCCAGTTTATGGGCATCAAAGAATGTGAGCAGCGGTGTTTTGTTAAATGTGCAGACAGTGACATCCAGTGGAGAAGCTGTTTAGTAACGTTGCTGTGTAGATAGAATAATGCAATTCATAACAAATAGTAAATAATAAAACACACAAACCACAAAAACATGCAGGTTACTTGGATATATGATAGAATTTGTGACATGTTTTAGTGTGTTGATCTCCTGTCTGCACACGTCATGTAAGAATGCTTTGAACAGTAAACTGGCTTGAATAATGGGTAACACAAAAATACATTATTTGGTCACTAAATGAGATAACAATAATGTTGTAACCTAATAATATAATAATTTATTTATATAGCACTTTCAAGAACAATATTCTTTGACTGACAACACAAAAGCAGGATACCTATAAGGCAATATTAATAAAAATAAATAAGTATAAAAAAGCAGCACAACCTTAACAGTCAAATTAAGCCAGTGTTATTTATATAGCACATTATAACACACAACAATAGCTGTTGAATGAAACTCCTTTCCAGTAGAGGAATAAGATTATTGTGGCAAATTCTCTGTAACCGGGCTGCACAGTGGCGTGGTGGTTAGCACTTTCGCCTTGCAGCGAGAAGATCCCTGGTTCGCGTCCCGGCTTTCCCGGGATCTTTCTGCATGGAGTTTGCATGTTCTCCCTGTGCATGCGTGGGTTTTCTCCGGGTACTCCGGCTTCCTCCCACAGTCCAAAAACATGCTGAGGTTAATTGATTACTCTAAATTGCCCGTAGGTGTGAATGTGTGAGTGTTTGTTTGTCTATATATGTAGCCCTGCGACAGACTGGCGACCTGTCTAGGGTGTCCCCTGCCTTCGCCCGAGTCAGCTGGGATAGACTCCAGCCTATGTTATTTTAACCCTCCTGTTGTCTTCATTTACGGGCACCATGAAATATTGTTTCCTTGTCTGAAAAATACAAAAATTCTGCAAAAAAATTCCCAAAATTTCTGAAAATTTGCAAAACCTTCAGGGAGAAATTTCCAATAGTCCCTTAAAAGTTTCCCTTAAAAGTTTTTTTTTTTTTTTTTTCAAATCCCCCAAATTTGGCAAGAAAATTCTAATAATATTTTCAAAAAATGAGTAAAAATCTTCCAAAAAGTTCTAAAAATATCTAAAGGTATTACATATACATCTATCTATCAGTAAAACTTATATTCTCTTAAGAACGTTCACAAAAAACTTTTTTTTGTGAATGTTCTTAAGAAACATTTTTAACATTTCTTTTTTTTAACCAAAAAATTTTCAAAGATTTCCCGAAAATGTGGACATCAGAAGTTTCACTGTGAAAATATATTTTTCACACATTTTCAATCTTTAAAACGGGTCAATTTGACCTGCAGAACGACACGATGGTTAACGTGACAGAATCAAAGAGCGTTTATCTGCAAGATAGTTACTCGCCTTGCATGCTAGCTTTAGCAAACAACTAATGTGGAAGAAAAACGCTCATTTCTTCTACCACCTTGAACACTTTTACATTTCTTACAGCTTGAATTAAACGAGTACTTGTAATTTACCACCGTAGAGTAATTGGTCACGGCTGAATGCTTTCGGAAACCATCCACAGTCTGAGAAAGCGGAGGTGGTTTTGATCACTATTTCGCTCCGGATGTGAGTCTTTGCTCCACTGAGCCAGTTTCTCCTGGGTCACCAAAATAAAAACAGCCCAGTCAGTGTCAGTGGAGTCTGCAGTTGGAACGTCTCATCATGCTGCTGAAAACCTGCTGCGTTTATACCACCGGGGTTTTCTCTCTGTTATTGTTGATATTCGGCATTTCGTTGGTTTTATCCAACGTGTTTCCGCATGCCCTACACTCAGCGGTTGAAGCGGTAAGCATCTTATTTGTGTTTTGTAACAGCGTCAACGGTAGATGAGCTAATGCGAGACATTTTGGGTGGGTGGAAGCTAATGCTAAAGCTAGCTTGACTTGGCAAAACAGCACAGATTTGTTTGGTGTTTCGCCGCTAAATTTCCTTATGAAAACTATTGGCTATTGGCTCACTTATAACTCTGAATGTGTTAAAAATAGACGAGGAATGTAGTGTCTGTTCCTGTTGTGGCGACTACTTGTAATGCTACATGTATTTAGCCAGTTTTATCAAGGAAAACTGCGTTAAAAGCTGATTATTGTCCACTTTGTAAACGTCCATGTCTGCTTTTATCTGTGTCAAACAGTCGACAAACGTGGGAATACACAGAGCTTTATATCTGGGGTGATAGCAAACGTTTGTCTCTGTGAAACCTATCGTGTGAGCAAAGAAATATTTGTGGTTTATAGTGTAATCAGGCGTCACTTTTATGATTATAGGCACTGCTGTAGTTGAGTTTATGATGTTAAGGCTGTGTGTGTTTGCCAAATATCTTCGTTTGTGTTTGGAAATTAGCCATATCTAAATATTGAAACAGAGGAATGGTCTCTTCTGCAATTATCCTGTTGGCTATAATCTGTAAGACACAACTCTCATGAAATGAAATCATGCATTATTAATATTTTAGTCACAGTTATGGCAAGTGGAAATCTGCATTTATGAGTTAAACTAGGGCAAGCGATAAAAACAACTGGATTGGTTATAACTTTTGGCACTGATGAGGTGATAACTGCTCTGGCAATTTGTTTTTGGCAAAATATCCCTCTTTGGCACACACCTGCAACTATATTATTTAGCTGTTGGTGCTTTTTTTTGTGTCAGTTAACTTTGAAATTAAACATCTGGTGAAATCTGCATGTTGCAAGCTTTTCTATCACTACCAGAAACATTCAAGTTTAGCTTAACATGATTACTGACAGTTTATTTCACAATATTTTAGCTTCTACTTTGGGATATCGTTCCTGTATTGCTTTGCGTTTTTGGTGATTTCACCACTTGCAGCCGACATGTGCAGCGGCGCCGCCAGTCATGTGACCTCAGAAAGCTTATCATCAGCAGATTACCACTCTGAAGTCATACATTTTTAACCCACTGCCCTTTGTCCCCCATAGGAAGTAGTTTTAAAAAATGGCACGGAGGCGTTTGAGGCCTGGGAAAATCCACCGGCACCTATCTACATGCAGTTTTACTTCTTCAATCTGACAAATCCTCTGGAGGTGTTGGATGGGGACAGGCCAGCTGTGGTGGAGATCGGACCGTATACATACAGGTGAGGAAGGATTTTGTTTTGCCTGTTCATGTCCCATACTGTGCAAATCATACATCTACAAAATAAAGATCCTCTATTTGCAGTGAGTACAAAGCTTTTTTTAAACTTTCAAAGCCAGAAATAGTGCAGTTGCACATACTAATGTTAAGGTATCTGACAAAGTAACAAAAGTGCCAAAAAGCTGAGTGTTAGATTTGCTAAAACACAAAGTAAAGGAGGGAATAAATAAATGAACAGTCTTCTTAGAGGCTTTGCATTGGATACAAGAAAACAAGACGTTGAATGAGGCAAAATGGTCCCATTAAACAGAATACAAGAGGTTTAACTCAGATGTTTCTATTGTATATTGAGAATGATAAATAATTAGAGCAGCAAAATAACCACTTTTAACTTATAAAAGCAGATTCAGTACGGTGCATTAAGTCAGCAAAGCTACCATATTCAGACTCCACAGCAGTCTAAAACACTTACTTGTGCATTTATTTATTTTTCTTGTGTCCTGGCTTTCACCCACACCACGTGTCTCTGTCCTAACTCAATTATGGTTTTCTCAGAAGAGACAGTAATGGTTTGCGGAGACAGATGCACACAGATAAACATTAGTGCGATCCTTTGTCCAGCTAAAGGAAGATTCTTTTTTCTCCACTCTCACCACCACAGGCACAATAGTTTGGGAAGTAAGAGTTGCATCACTGAGATATTTGCATTTTTCTTCCCTTTTTTTGCCAAAAAAACTTTTTATTGTATTCAGTCAGCATATTTGTGCCTTGCAATGATCCTATGATTCATCTACCTGTTTATACTGAAGTTTGTGTCCTCCTGTAAACCCTGCTTTGGTAGATATATTTGCTCACAGTGGATGATCCTTTTATCTTTTTTGTACCAAATGAAATACTTTACCGGAATACTGCAAGCTGAAGCAAAGTGTCATCAAATGTTGAACTCTGGATCACTGAGTCAGCAAAACTAGAGAAGTTGGACAAAAGTCATGTGGAGTTGTTAAGAAATAGCACCTAAATGTTCACATTTGTGTGTTTCAAGTGACAAGGACCTGATGACTGGTCTTGTGAAAGAGCTGAGAGACACTTTATTAGTGGGATTTTTCTGGCCGTCAGTGTTTGTATCACAGAAGCGATCGCTAACTTCAAAGATACAGGTTTTTAGGCGTGACATGAAATTGAGAATTAAGAAGAAAAGCACTCAGAGAGCCTAGCACTCCGCCAAGGCTGTTCATTCCCCCATACGGCATTGTTAGAAATGCAGCATATTTTTGTAGAAATGCAGCATTTTTAAAAATTATTTATTGATGATCAGAAATCACGACAACATAGAATATGTCCATTTAATGTAGATGTACCCACAAACACAATGACCTTGCGCTGAGCACAGGTGTGTGTGCTCAGCGCACCCCCCATATTCGGCTTGCGCTCCCTCCACCCCGTCCGACGTTAGAAGCCGAACTGAATGTTCGGATATTCGTCATTAATCGGGACCAAATATCCGAAGCCCTGAAACTGCTATTCAGGCTAGCCGTAGTAAATATGTAGCAGGCGGCGGGAATCGATGGGACTCGGAACCACAATTTAATCAGTTGTTCCTTGTATCATTTCTGATACGTCCTGGTGGATTTTTAGTAGGGCTGCAACTATCGATGAATCATCTAAGCACGTTACGGCATCAAAAGTGGAAGTGAGCAACAGAAATAACTGTCCAGTCGGAGTGCTGAACACAGATGGACATCAGCTCTGTATCGTTCGCTCTATCGTAAACGCAGATGTCCACGCTGTATCATGCATACATTATATATGCCTATATAACATATGCACGATACAGCGCGCATGTCCATCCGTGTTCCGCGCTCTGCCTGGACAGTTATTTCTGTTGCATAGCGCGCTCACTTCCGCTTTTGATACTGTAGCATGCTTAGATGATTCATCGATTAATCGATAGTTGCAGCCCTAATTTTTAGTAGGATCATGATCATGTGATCGTCAGGACTCAGCTGACATAGCGTTCACTTGTTGCCATAGATACAGTGCCGTATCATTGCAGTGATACAGAAATCTAACAAATCCATGAATCCAGACTATAAGCCACATCACTGCCAAAATCTAATCAGTTGGTCCTTGTGTCATTTCTGACCTTCCCTGAAAATTTCATCCAAATCTGTTTGTCCGTTTTTGAGAAATGTTTCACACAGATAAACAAACATATGCCGATTGTCACATAACTTCGCTGTGTTTCTTGGTGGAGTAATAAAAAGAAAGGAAAAATACCAGAAAAGGAAACCTTTGCAGTCTGAAGTGGAGATACTGTATGCATGTACACTAAATGTGATATCACTGGCCAGTTAAAGGACTGTGCATCAAGGTAGAGCATCCAAATTTCAAGTATTGTTTCATAATACAGGATAGTTTGTGCTATTGTACATACAAATGAGAGAGATTGACACTGTTTTGTAGAAAATTTGAGACGTAACATCATCCTGAACTACCCTATATTTGACTAAATATCACCTAAAATTGTTTTTCTACTCAGAGAACACCGGCCTATGGAGCAAGTGGTCTTCCATGATAACGGCACCAGAGTCACAGCTGTCAACACTAAAACCTACGTATTCCAGCGTAACATGTCCCGAGGTCCAGAGAGTGACATCATCAGGACGGTTAACATCCCTGCCATGGTGAGTGAAAGAAATCCACAAAGTACAAGTGCTGTTTGATAGTAAACTATTGAGTCACAGTAACATTATTTTCAAGCATTAATTTCATTTTGATGTTCATCAACATACAAATGAAGAAGTGGTGTTTCTGTGTTCTGTGTATATTTAATTTAAAGGTAAGAAAGGATCAGTGAATCATCAGGGTTTTTTTTGTAAACTTAGCATTGTTGCCATTTTGGGAAGCAGTGCACTGCAGAAGTCATTCAATGTCAATCACAGTCATGATTTTGGCTTCCCCAGATGATCGACTGGTGTTTAAAATGTGTCCTCTGCTTATAGGAAACAGTCAGTTTAGATGAAAATAACTTGGGTAAATCTGACATTAGAATTGTTTTCAAGCCTCCAGGAGACGTAGAGAAATCAGGTGGAAAAAAGTTTTATTTTGATGTAAAGATTTGCACATTTGCAGCAATGTAACACAACATGGATGTGTTTATTTTAACATTTTGCCCCTAAAATCGCAAAATAATCATGATAAATTATGGCAATCTCATTATTGATCAGCCATTTAGCATTTACTCACGTTATTCTGTATCTAGTATCAATATTTTTAATTTTATTGTATGTATTGTACCACTGGAATATGAAATATGTCCTTTTTACTGCTGCATATTGTGTGACAGTATGTCCTGCTGTAATGTGTTGCTGTCATGTGAACGTCACTACAGGTTTTTTATATGCTATTTAAGTAAATGATTTGTTCTGTTACCTGGCCTTTTTACAGAACTTATGTAATTTATTGCCTTACACAGTAGATTGATTTTAATAGCATCTCTTCTCTTTTTTTTCTCCTGGTAGACGGTGATGGAGAGATTCAAGGACAACTCTATAGCAGCCAACCTGATCTCCGCCTACATGAAATCCCAGGGGGAGGGCCTGTTCACCACCCGCACAGTGGGAGAGCTGCTGTGGGGATATGAAGACGGCCTTCTTAAAGCCCTCAAACTTCTAAGCCCTGACCTGGACGATGTTTTTGGACTCTTCTATAAGGTCTCACTAAAGCACATGTTCATATTCATAAATGGTAGAAAGGATAACTCTTAACTGCATGCATAGTAACTAAAATCACACAAAATTCAAAGTTTTAGATTAATCGCAAGGACTCCACCAGGATGGATTTGTTTTTTAATTTTATTTCTAACAGTGAGAGCTGTTTATTGATGCGATTCTTTGTTTTTTCTCACAGACCAATGCTTCAAATGATGGAGAATATGTGTTCTTCACCGGCCAGCAGAACTACAAAGACTTTGCTAGAGTGGACACATGGAACGGTGAAAGGTATTGGTCTCTTCTCACACCCAAAATGACACTCATCTGTCACTTTGTGTATTCAATCAAAGAGAATTACTGATCATAAGCAGTTTAAATGAATGCGTAAAAAGTGATTGTATCAGTGTCACACAGGAACATGAAAGGTTAGTTTCATCCGTTTGATAACGTTCAGGAGCTCAGTGTGACTTTCCACTGTTAGATCACACTTGATATGACACTGATCCTTTGGCAGTTTATGTGATGACTCATTAAATAATAATGAATTAGATTCATTAATTAGTTAGAACAACTAACTCACTAATTTAATTTATGCTAAAGAAAGACACAGCCACTCAGAGGAGCTGTGTCTGTACTCAGAACTATCTACATTTAAAAGCCAAACCAGTGTTAATCCTCTTTTTTTTGGATTTACAGACGTTCTTCTATCTCTGCATTCTCTTCTGGTGTCTTTAAGCCTTTCATGAGAGGGGGAATACACTTGCCAAAGCTTGTTTTGACCTACAAAAATTTCCAGTCTTCCGTTCTGTTTTGCATCATGCATCGTAACTAAGATGCATGATGCAGTATTAAATTATTTGAATTTGCCTGCAGATCCTTGAATTGGTGGACATCTGATGAGTGCAATATGATTAATGGAACCAACGGAGCGTCTTTCCATCCAGTCCTCACCAAGAATGAGACGCTCTACATGTTCTCTTCTGACCTGTGCAGGTGAGTTCTGGAGAGAGAGGTTTTATAGATGGTCTAATGTGTCTTGGTAAGCACCCAAGTATTTTATATATAGAATAGAATAGATCAACTTTATTGTCTGCCCCAAACGATGACAGAAATTCTCCTTTGACAAGTTTCCAACAAAAAAACGCAACGCATCAAAACACAGTTAAGACACAAGCTCACAAAGTACAGATGTCTAAAGGAAATGTTAAACAGAAACAGCAGCCGATTAAAACAATATATGTAGTGTTCAGTGTTTTATTTCATTTTGTTCAGGGTGGTTATTGCAGTGGGAATAAAGGATTTTTTTATAGATGTTTTTGCGGACCATTGGGATTTTGTTACGTCTGTCTGATGGATTTAACTGGAAGGAATGATGGAGTGATACATAAACTACATACAGTGGTGGAAAAAAAAAAGTTTTTGGGCACCCTTAAAATTTTACACAATCTCAAATATTATCATGAAATATTTGTGGAAAAATCTTTGTGTTTCAAAAGGTGTGGTTGCATTAGACAGACACAAACCAATACAAATGATTTTTTGTTTGTTTACAAGAAAAACTAACAAAACTAAATTCTACCAAAATGACCCAATACTCAAAATTCCTTATTTTTATGGAATCAATCAATTTGAAGTTTTTAATAGCTTTTTTAGGATTTGTTTAGTATTTTGGCTGTGATTGTACTAATAGAAATTACACATGAAGACCTTAAAGTGATTCTTAATACAATATTTCACACGTGTGGTGTGTCCAAAAACTTTTTTCCACCACTGTATTTATGTAGTTTTGTCAAGATTACGCTCTAAGCAATGATATTCTTGTTTTTGTTGTTTTTTCCTATATTTCATGGCTGCAGGGTCTTAAAGGAGTAAAAATGGAGATGTTTTTTTTATTTTACACTAGTATTTCTATGGGTTTTGTGCACATTTTTTGTTATCTGTACAAATTAGTCATTTAAAAGATGACATTAGGTTAAATTGAATGTAGTTAGATTTTCGTTAGTTGAATTTTGTCTGAAAAACCTTTATCCTGTCAGTGAGGTCTTTCTTTCTTTCTTTTCTTTCTTTTTCTTTCTTTTTCTTTGTTTCTTTCTTTGTTTCTCTTTCTTTCTTTTTCTTTGTTTCATTCTTTTTTCTTTCTACACTGTTTATTTTAATGACCAAAAAAAGTAATTAATTTTATTTAGTTGCTTACTATGTATAGCTGAGCATGAAATTCCTCCCATTTTGACATTTTTAGGTTATTTAGAGTTAATTTTAATGAACTTTTCTGTCCTCTTACTGACTCTTCATATAGCATCTCTGGCATCTTTCCTCTGACTTGTGCTTGCCAGTGAAATGGCTCCCCCCTCAGTCTTCCTAAGCCTTTTTCTTAGCATTATCCAGATCTAGATATTGGATTAAGGATACCAATTTAGCCTGGCTCTTTGCATGGCTGTTTAACGTTAGCCCCTTGAAATGAGGCCACTGTTACTTTAAGGTGTATTTGGAACACCAAATATTCTGCCTCTCTGACTGCAGATAGAATCAGAAAGTACAGCATATACAGGTCAAATACCTGCTGACGGAGGCTTTAAAAAGCCTAACAGTTGAGGTTTATGAGGCAGTAACACGTTGACACAGCCTTGCAAATAGTTTTGTGCCACTTCGGTTTCCAGTAAATCAGCTTACCACAGAGCTTATGGACAAAACCAATGCAAACCTTCCCTCTTTGTTACACTTTGAGCTTTACAGAATTATTTAGGCCTCCACAGATTAACCGGCATGTGACTCTGTTTCCAAGGTCCCTGTATGCTCTGTATGAGGACGAGGTGACGGTGAAGGGGATCTCTGGGTATCGATTCAGTCCCCCCAGCGAGGTGTTTGCCAATGTAACAGTGAACCCAGCCAACGCAGGCTTTTGTGTGCCTGCTGGTAATTGCCTGGGATCTGGCGTGCTGAACGTCAGCACATGTAAACAAGGTGGGAAATGTACTAAAAACCGCTGAAACAAAGAAGACAATATGTCATTGTGTCACATGGGCAAATGTTCGTGGCTCTTTACTCGACCTGTTTCATTCAGAATCTGCTCTGTTTCCATAATGTGAATCTTATGTGTGTTTAGGAGCTCCCATCATAATGTCTTCACCACACTTCTACCAGGCAGATGAGAAGTTTGTTCAGGACGTGTTTGGCATGACGCCCAAGAAAGAGCAGCACCAGACGGTCATTGATCTCCATCCGGTAGGAATTACAGCTTTCATACTGTAGTTTTGTGTTGTGAGCCCATTTATACCCTTGTTTTAAACACCTGTGGTATAAATTTTTCCCACTAGATGGGGAACTGTCTCGGCTTTGTGCTCGTCGATGATCATCAAGTAAAACAACTTTTTTTTGAGGCGGTGGTTAAAAATTAAAGCAGAGGTACATGGTACGGAGCTGTCGCGAAAGATAAGCTTTTATAGCTCTTATCATGAGTAATATTGTAATAACTTTGTTGAGCTTGCGGTAAAACCTTGATAAACAGACACAGTCTGCAAAAACACTTTCAGGAGCACAATGTGTACCGTTCAAGAGAGGGAGAGAAACAATGCAGATATAAACTACTGTCATAATATTGTAGAAAGAGGAAACAAATACAGACACGTACTCTCTGATGCATCACACCTCTTAGTTTAAGTTTCAGTTCGGTTTTGTGTTGGGGGTATTTTGCATCACCTATTTGCCAATTAAATTCAGAAACATTCAAGTCTGGAAGAGATTGTGCTCAAAGCTACGTTACTGAAATTGTAGTGAAAATTATTGTTGATAGTCCATAAATCAAAGGAGATTTCCTAATAGTTGTAAAGAGATGAGCTGATAGGTCTCTTGTAGTGCATGACCTTTGATAAAAGACATACAACACTTTTTTTTCTGCTTTAAATGCTGCACAAAAATACAAACTGTGCAATAATAAATCAGGTGAGGTCTAAATATAGAGTCTTTCTTTTGAAGCCAGGCGGTGCTTGCTTTGTATGAAAGCGATTTATTCATTTAGTTTTTTTTTTTGCAGTGTATTTGTAGAGGACTGCAGTGGTATTATTTGGAATGTGTTATCTTTTAGTTTGTCAGATTAGCAAGCTGACAAATGGATTGTGATGCATGCATATCAAAGATGGAAATCCATCCATCCATTACCTATACACCACTTCATCTCTATCCCAGCCAGTGTACTGCAAAGGCAGGGGACACCTGGATAAGTCGCAGGGCCACATATAGAGACAAAAAATCACTCTCTCATTCACACCTACGGACAATTTAGAGTCACCAATTAATCTCAGCGTATTTTTGGATTGTGGGAGGAAGCTGGAGAAAACCCACGCATGCACAGGGAGAACATGCAAACTCCATGCAGAAAGATCCCAGGAAGTCCAGGATGCAAACCAGGGATGTTCTAGCTGCAAGGCGAAAGTACTAACCAACAAGCCACTGTGCAGCCCTCAAAGAAGGAAATCCAGCATGGAACTCTGACATACATTTTAATTTCATGCTGTCTCCACTTTATCTTCAGCTGCATGTAAGACAGTGGCATCGAAAGTTCAAAAGGAGTCTTTGATCCCAGTAAACAAGCTACTGTTTTGTCAGTTTATCCTCTTTAATATACTGTAATCTTCACTCTGCTGCTGCTTGAGATTATTAGGACTGATCAAAGTCCTGTCGCTTATCTCCTAACTTTTTGCTGGGTTGCGATGCCTCGTACAACTTCAACACTTTTCAGGGATGTGAAGCTATTTTTCCTACAATAATGATGCATGCAGACATGGCTGTGACTGTTTAAGGCGCTGCTAGGAGAATGAGGACAAACTGCAGATGCTGTGAATAGTCATCAGTTAGCTTCCTACAAAGGGCAGTGTAGGAATTTTTTGTCGTTCTGTCTCAGCGTCCTCTGCCTCTTCACATAGTCCCAGACTGACACAGTGATGCTGAGATTAGATCTCTAGGGTTCTTCTGCTAGCTGAAGTTAGCTTTTATGACTCTAGCTGTATGTTTGAAGCTGCTGTCATGCTGCAGAAAGATTTTGGGAGCGATGCAACGCCTCCCTGATGGTATTATGTAATGGATCTGAATCTACACATCTAAAGACTTTGCACAGTGGGTTGGTGTTAAATCATTTTGCCCTTCGACTGCTGAAAATCCTGGAATATACTGGCACCTTAAAGAGCTTAAAAATAATACAAAGGGTCTAGAGAATGTGTGGTACTGGAGCTGAATATTTAATCGTATGATAATCAAACATAAATGTTTATATATCAGGAGTGGCAGGAGTGAGTTTCTCCTGAACTGTGTGTTTCATTCTGTTTCTCAGCTCACAGGATTCGTCCTTCAAGCAGCCAAGCGGCTCCAGGTTAATGTATATGTGGAGAAAATTCCCACCTTCAGGTAATCCGCTCATTTCCGTCATCAGTTTCTTGTTCCTCCCTGCCAGCTGAAATAGTGCTCAGGATGACTGGCCATGTCTGTGAAGGGTTGCCAGTCAGATAACATCAAAGCAAATAATGCCATCATCATCACTTTAAGTGGACTTTTGGACAGTCCTGGCTTAATTGTTACGCCTCTACCTGCCATCTAAGAGAAAAAACAGCAAGATAATGTGGAGACCAGGCACACAAACGCTTTAATACAGACAATCTGATGTAACATAATAGATATTCCATTAGAGTCTCAGCTTTAAATGAGTAGGTTTATGTAAATATTGAAACACATAGTGCCCTAAGAATAGGAGCTCAAAATTATTTGAACAGAGACACTTGAAAACAAAAAAATCTGAATTTTGAGATATTTGCTGAAAATCCTTTGCAGTCTGGTATATATTCATCAGCCTGAAAATGCTCTCTTTGGCCGCATGTTTTAGATCGTTAAATGTCGTCCAGCGGGTTTTAACTCTTGTGGTTGAATCTGAGCAGACAGTAATGTTCTGTACTCAAATGATCAAAAAATGTCAGTTTTCCACTTCCAATTTTCTGCTCCATACGTAACCCAGTTGTGACAGAAGCACCAGCACGTACGACAGATGAAATGATTTGCTTTGGATCCTTAATGGTTCTTTTTTTTTATTCTCCACACTTACCTCTTCCTGTTGTTTTCCATAGAAGCTGAATTTTGTAGAATTTTGATTGAGAACTGAGGGTTTTTTTTTAGATATTTTTGCAAACTGCAGTCTTGCCTCTCTGTCTCTGATGCTCACCAGTCATTTGCATACTTGGTGAAGGTTATGTTCATTAAATAGCCTCAAGTAAAGAAGTTCACCTACATCCTGCTAGGCATTCTTAACTTCCTATGCGGTCGAAAAGGGGGTGTTATTCACTATGCAAACCATCCACCAGGTCATTTATCATTTTCTGGTTTTTCCCTGAGACTTCTGTTGATTTCGCCAAACAAATCACCTTTCATATCTTTAGTTTTTTTTTTATAAATAGAATTCTGCTTTTTTGTTGTCTTCCTTACCTACAAGGCAGCTTCTTTATGCCCCATGTTGACAAAAATATCCTTCTCAAAATGGAAACTCATCTCTGTCAGCCAAGCTTTAGCTCCTTTCACACAAGAACAAGCTTTGAAACCACACAGCTGTCCAAGAAACATTAGCAGTCAAGTGTCAAAAGCATACTCTAAAGCTGAGACATGACACTTAATGTTGTAGCTGTTATTTTATTTCAGATTAAATGTGCTGAAGCATTGAGCTTGAAGAACAGAAAATGTGCAAAATACTTAGTCTTGATTGTACATGTTAGAACACATAGAAACAATAAATGTTAACTCTATGCACTGAAGCCCAGGAAGATTTTGTTCTTAAAGGATGATATTTGTTTTTCTGTATTTGTCTTTTCTGTTTATTTATGACTATGTTTGCAGGAAAAACAATATGACTATTTCTTTTTTCTTTCAGTCAAACGGGAAATGTGAGGACGGTGGTCTTCCCTGTGGTTTATCTCAATGAGGTACATTCAGGCACACGGCACTGCTTTACATACAGACCATGAATCAGCAATCCAAATTTATGCCACTTTCAAAGGGCAAAGATTCGTATTGACCTTGTTCACACTTGCGTCTATCTGTCTGTCATTAATGTATTACTTTGTGTCACACACTCGTCTCGTGGCAGAATTCTGTCATTAAACTAATCGGCCCACATTAGAATATTCATATTTCCGTTTTTATTTAATGTTCAGCATTTGGAATTGCTTCGCTCAGACAGTGATATTTTGGGTTGTTTAGTTAAAATTAGCTTTTTTTTCATTACGCACCTTGCTGTAATAATTGAAATGAAGTGAAATCTAACCACCTCTGAGTATTTACTGCCTTTCCACAAGCTCACATCAAGCTTAGGAAATTAACTTTTGCCTTGTTTTTTAGTTGTTGTTTTTTTTAGTTAATTTAAGCCTTCAAGGTTTAGCCTTTTTCCTGATCATGTAACTGACAGAAGAGAGCTCTGATGTTTCAATTAAAATGTTTTCTTTTCTTTCTATTTTTTCCTCATAAAATTAAATAGGAAATTTTGGAGTTTGCACAACTTTTAATCAGTCTTTGAAAATTTCAAACAAGGTAAAGGGTTTTCATTGCAGAGATATTAATTTAGTGGTAGCTGAAAATTAATAAATAAGCAGGTAAAGTTTTGTTGCTCATAAAATTTTTATGGCCTCATTTGCTTTCATAAAGTTGGATCCAACAAACAATAAGTTCACTGTTTATTCTAATGAAAAGTCATGTGTTCTTTGGTAGTTGTTTTCAAATGTTTTTTAATGTTATCTTTTTTCTTGCCATGTCTTCAGAGCGTCGTCATTGACGATGCATCAGTTGAGAAGCTAAAGAAGATTGTTCTCGAGAAGAACATCGTGGAGAACGTTCCATTCATGCTGATCGGTTTGGGCATCATTCTGGGGTTAGTCTTCATGTTCCTGATGTGTCGGCAGAGGGTCCCTGAGGTGAGTGTTAAAGATGGACATGAAGGAGTTGTTCACATGAACAGAAATGGAACTTATGAATCTTTTCATTCCATGTTAATCAGTTGATTGCTTGTGGTCAATATATCATTGCGGGACTGTTTGTATCATAGTTGACGTTTTTGCTGTTTTCAGGCCTATAAATCAACATGGCCGCCTATAACCAAACACCACATGGCATTTTTACAGAAAGATTCTTCTAAATATTATATGTACAATTGAGTAAAATTGAAATTGAAAGTTATTTATAAAGATATTGTAGTAAACCTGTTGACATGCCATAAATCCACACTTGACTCACACACTACTTTATATTAAATAACTCAGAAAGCCTTGGAGTCTGGCCAGTCTTTTCTGGGACACAGATATAATTTGTTATTTTCCATATAAAATTTGATATATTGCCAAAACATAAATATCTGTCCTGATTATCTCAACTTAATAAAAAGAACACAATCAAAACAATTTTTGAATAAGTTCATTTTATTATTGTTTAGCTAATTAGAAGGTGGTTGTTATTAAATTGGGACGGTTATTTAGTTGACATTTTAGTGATATCCAGTCTTTTTTTTTTTTTTAAATAAGTGATTGTTTCTATAATAAATAATTATGGAATTTGTAAAGACGATCATAAAAACATTAGTTTTTTTACTTTTAATAAAAATGTATGCAAGATAAATCCCATGGACTTCAAACATCCCTCAATTATATATTGACCTACATGTTGCATAAAATGCAATAACAAAACACCGAAAAGTACAAAATTTTAACATTTGTAACCTTATCCTGAGAATATTTGCCATTTCTTTTAAAGTTTAAACAGCTCTAATCAATTTTCATGATGCTAATGACTAGATTTTTCTTAGCCAACAAATTAATATCAGATCATTTTAGCTCTAGTGGAAATTAGAAATTACAATTTATAGAGAGATAGTGTTAGAACTGAAAATAACCAATATTGTCAAAAGACCAATGCTAACATTAAATATGTATTATTGTACATGAAATATGTCAAATACTAAATGCCAATATCGAGACATTTTGTTTTAAAAATGGGTAAAGTTAAGGCAATTTTTGTGACTTTCCCTTTTCAGAGCTCTGCTGCTGAACGACAGCCGCTGCTCTCATCATAGCACCAAACAGGAGGCCAAAGGATGAGGTTTATCATGTTCAAAGGTTAATCTCAAAAGTTCAATTGATTTCAAGTTTCTGCTGTTAATTCCCAAGTAATGGTTTCAACATTTCACTAGAATTCATCAATTTTAATCCAGTGTTTTATAAGTAAACAAACTGACTGTCTTTGTGTTGTTTGTAAGGATTTTAACGATGCTGAAATCAGAATTTTTTTTAAAAATTAGGTGTTACATTGAACATATTTTTCTTTTACTATTAAATAATAGCTGAAACTGAAAAAAATGTAATTTAAATCCCTTGCCAAATATGTTTGGAGGGTCAACTCTGAACTATCAAACCTCCAGGAATTGATGAAGGAAAATACTGGACTCTTATTTGACCGGAGCCATAACTTATTGTAAAATTGCCACATTTTTCTCCAGCTAGTGGATCACTTGAAAGAATACTGTCAGACTCTGAGTTAGTTTTAAAAGAAGAAAATCCACATTTGACATTTTTGTATCGATTCAGAAGTCAGCTGTGCCAAATGACTGCTGGCAGACTGTTTCCTTCTTAATGCGATAAATAGTATTTCAGAAGTCTAAAATCTGTTGTTTACAGAAAAAAAAGGTTCTTAAGTCGTATCTTATTTCTGGATTTTAGTGTGGACATTTCTCTCAGTTTCTCGGACTGATATTGTGGATCAGCTTCATTTCAAAACCCATGTCCTCTGCTTGTAGTTTTCAGTTAAACCTAGTAATCTGCACTATTTACGCTGGTGTGTGTAATATGGAATAAGAGCCAAGCAGCATTACTCCAACAGTAGCAGGATAAAGGGAAGTGTTTCGAATGTCTTCATTGTGTGAGATGCACTGAAATAATTTCTTTTCCTTAATTCCTATTCTTGCTCACGAAATTGTCGTAATTTTTGATTATGCTAAAATCACTGTATTAACAATGTTTATTTAGCAAAGAAGAAAATGGTATTTTCCCTTTTTTAACTACTTAGCTTAATTTTTGAGGGTTAATTCTGCAGTTCTAAGCAGCATTTTATGACTTTATTGAGCGCTTTATGATAAAACCGGTGTTTTCTTACTGTGCTATTGCTATTTAGATCATTCGTTCCTAACGTAAAATGAATTTTCTGTCAGGCATTATAATAGAATATTACTATAATGTGCAATATTTTACCATGTCAGTAACCACTAGTCACTGAAGAAACATTTTGTGTTCACTTTTTGGTGTTTTATATGTAAAAGATAACAGCCTTGACACTAGTACTACTCAACAATACAATCAATACCCCGCATGTGATCACTGTTTACATGCTTTGAATAGGTCATATAGCTCACTGTTTGTCAGTAAACTTGCTATGATTTATCAGTAAACTTGCTGTGCTCTTCTCTACAGGCGTGTCTGTAGTTCTTCGATCGCACATTGCAAAGTTATTTGATAAAGTGCTGAATCATTACTTCCTAATTCCTTTTTGTCAGGAAGTTACCGGTAAAGCATGAGTCGCTTTATGACAAACTCCATCGGATGGTCTGGCCAATTTATTGTTTGCATATCAGTGTTGAAACTTTTTTCTTACAGCTGCAATTAATGACTGACACCTCACCCACAAACCCTGTGAATGTAACACTTTTACAGGCAGGTTGCATTTGAGACTTGGAGATATTCTTCTGTGAATTAAAATGAGGCCTCCTATAAGATTTAGCATCACACTTCATCAACAGTTGGCATTTAGCTGAGATTTGCTACTTGGAGAATCCTAAGCTTTGTGTGGACAAACACTTTTTAAACCTTACTTTGGGAAAAATAATAAAATTGTATGTTTTTCTTTATCAGATTTGACTGCCGATTCAATACATGCAGCTTTTATGCCCTTGTAAATAATTAATGTTATGTCTCTCTTCCCATTCATTTTGATATGAACCTGGTCTTATTAGTGCAAAATAACTGCCTTAGGGCGTCTCTAAGATGTTTGATCAGTTAGACTAAGAAAACTCTTGATAAAGGAAACGTTTCTCTCCGTTTCTTTAGCACTCATGATTATTATATCATGTTAACTGTTTTCAGTTGGCCTGTTGGAATGTTAAACACTAAAACTGACCATAGTGTGATCACTTTATGTTACAGAAGGCTGAAAATAGTTAATATAGAAATAGAAAATGTGCCTGTTTGCTGTCCTGCTGATTTGACAACATTCATGCTCATGTCTGCAAGTGATATTAAATATAAAGTTTGTGTACTAAATCTGTGTTCTAGCTCCAATCAAGCTCCCTAAATAACATTTTATATCCTTTAAAATGAATAAAGGCAAGTTATTTCACATAAGTATTCCTGGTGGGGTGTGTGGGGCTGCCAGGAAAACTCAAGGAAATCACTTACCAGGAAATCATGACAAATATACCATCCCCAGTGTGAAGCATGGTGGTGGCAGCATCATCATGTGGGACAGGGCTTGTAAAGGTTAAAGGTAAAATGGATGCTGCAAAATAGAGGGAAATCCTGGAGGTTTGCATCAGATTGTCCTTACTTAGTAGAAGATTTGTTTTCCAGGAAGACGATGACCTGAAGCATGAAGAGAAATGATCTAAAGACAACAAAGTGAATGTTTTTAAGTGGCTGAATCAGAGCCCAGACCTCAGTCCAGTTCTGTTTACTTCTGATCCCTGTGCAGCCTGGCAGATCTTGGGCAGTTTGCTTAGAAGAATGGGGTAAAATTGCAACGTTCAGATGTGCAAGGTTGATTGAGAACTATCCACGTAGATGCAATGCTGTAATTGCGGCCAAAGGTGCATCTACTAAATATTGACTTAAAGGGGGTGAATAGTCAGGCATTTGCTTTTAGAATTTCAAAGAATTGACATCACTTTGTAGAAATGTGTTTTCACTTTGTTGTGAAATAGTCTTTTTTTTTTTTTTTTTTGAAGGGGGGGAATTTTTGTCAAGCTAAATTATATTTACCATGTTGAAAAGTAATAAAAAGGGAATACTTTTAATGGGCACCGTAGCTCCCTGAAAAATAAAAACTCATCCTGTTTAAAGATGGAACATGTTAACTGAACTGACATTTTTTTCCGCTTTGCGTGAAGCCAATTTAGCTTTTTCAATATTTATGGTAAACTGCTAACTGGCTGCTCTAGTTTCATATTTAAGGGACAAATAAGAGTATTGATCTTCTCATCTAACAAGAAAGCAGATGTTTTAGCTACTGCTTTAAGGGATTTTTACTCTCTTATTGCATTCAAACTGATATTAAATGTACAACCACAGTGTTGTGAAAGAAAACGTGGAACAGTTGAAAAGGGCAAGAGGAGGTAATAACAAATTTGTGTCACTTTTTTGATTCAAGATTAGCAGACTTTGTCAGGAACTCCCCTGCCACCCTCAGAATCCATGCAGGCCGATGACGTACAGGTGTTCAAGAGGAGTGCATCATAAACGGCATAAAAGTCCTGAAATCAGATCTTGATTGTGGTTTATTGTTTTATCTACTCGAAATGATTTTTGCACATCCTTCTCTAATTTTCTGCAGACTTCTATGGTGAAGATGTGTGAACAGATAAATTGTCTACAGCCATAAACTACGTTAGGTTTCTGTCAGATACCGCCGACGTGGAATTGTCCTCAATTACCGGGTTAAAGTGTACTTTGCATCTCTGGCTTCACTCGTCATTATAAAACTGATAAGTAGCACTCTGCGACAGATTTGCATCGCTGACTTCGACTTGAGTGGCTCAGTCTGCCAAACCTCAGCTTCAGTCATTAAAGTGACAAACGAGTGAATCAGTCAGAGGGTGGCTCCTCCCCAACCTAATTAAAAGCTTTAATACGAGCAGCAGGAGACTCCACAGCCACCCTGACGCAGAGCAGCAGCTGTCCTCAGCGCGATCTGCAAGCAGCATGAGAACCCTCCGGGAAAAAATCATCCTTCTTTCTCTTTTTCTGTCTCTCATATATGTCACTCAGGTAAGTTAATAACCTCTATGTTGTTGTTTTTATCCTGTGCTTTATCTCCTTTGTTGAAAAAATGTTTTTTGTTTTTTTTTTAAATATTTAATGGCATTAGATGTCATCAGCTTTTATCACGAGGGTCATTAAAGCTCCTAAATGATCAAATATTTGCTTTTCCAGGTCGATTCCCTGCCTGTACGTGATGACTGGAAAGGTTTGATCCAGCGGACCAAAAGGTCACTGCTGTGGCGTTGGAACAGTATGAAGCCAGTTGGTGCCAGCTGCAGGGATCACTCAGAGTGTGGCACAAAATACTGCAGGTGAATAAAGAGCTTTGCATTTATGTTGAACATAAAACATTTCATTTTGCTACTTTTTTTTTAACTTATCTATTATATTACCTCCTATGTTACTAAATATGTATATTTCTTTAACTCTCATGTCGTCCTGCGGGTCAAAATTGACCTGTTTTAAAGTTTGAAAATGTGGAAAAAATATTTATTTTCACAGTGAAACTTCGGATGTCCACATTTTCAGCGTTTGTCCGAAATCTTTGAACATATTTTGGTGGAAAAAAAAGAAATGTTCAAAAAAAAAAAAAAAAAAAAAGGTTCTTTCAGAATATTCACATAAAAATCAACCAAAATCCAGCGAAATTCGCTGGATTTTGGTTGATTTTTATGTGAATGTTCTTAAAGAAAATATTAGAAGTGTTACTGATGTATATGGAATCATTTTAGATATTTTTAGGATTTTTTGGAAGATTTTTACTCATTTTTTGAAAATATTTACAAGAATTTTCTTGCCAAATTTGCGGGATTTTTTATTTTTTTTTTAAATAAAACTTTTAAGGGAAACTTTTAAGGAATTATTGGAATTTTCTTCCTGAAGGTTTTGCAAATTTTCAGAAATTTGGGGGATTTTTTTGCAGAATTTTTGGATTTTTTTCAGACAAGGAAACAATATTTTTTGGTGCCCGTAAATGAGGACAACAGGAGGGTTAAATAATATTTTAATGATGAGAAACCTTATAGGACATTGCATGATATTGAATAGAAATAGTGTTTCTTTTTGTAGTTTTCACATATATGCAATAATATTTCTGCACTGCATATATGTGGTTGTATCCATGTGCATTTTGCATGACGTGGACAAAGTCAGACTAATGACACCGCAATAAATTTCCTCCTTATCTTTACAGGAAAAACATGTGTTGGTTCTGGACCTCTCCCTGAATAAGAGACGCACAAACACGACTCTACAAAACAAACATCTGCTTTATGGACCAAACCTGACTTGTCTCGAAATAAAGCCTGTGTGAAATGGCTGCGCTGATACAGCCGAACTGGAAGTTTATCAGACTCTGTGCAATCCATCCAACTAATCTAATCTGGCGACGCACTGCAGCAAAACAAAGCTATAAAAGCTGGGCTGCACAAGCAACAAACATCTTCATCCTGAGTGGTGTTGAGTTGTCTAAAGCACTACTGCAACATCAGACAGGCTGTATAATCCCAATGTGTTTTAAATAAGAAAATATAAATATTCATGCAAAATTTGTGAGGTGCTCTGCATTTTTTGGTTCATGTTAAGATTATGTATTTATTTATACATATTGTAAACTATGTAAATAGACAAATA
The DNA here is from genome assembly GCF_022539595.1 of Amphiprion ocellaris. Lineage (NCBI taxonomy): Eukaryota > Metazoa > Chordata > Actinopteri > Pomacentridae > Amphiprion > Amphiprion ocellaris. The sequence goes on from NC_072782.1 coordinate 6,348,593, forward strand.
TTCTTTTTTTAACAGGTTGTTTTACCCAGATTTTCCTTGCCTTTTTTTTGTTTTTTTACTGTAAAACAAATTAAAACATTCCTCACAGTTCTTGCTACTTTTTCAGTGAAATAACTTGAAATCATTTGAGTTTTTTTAACCATTCCAAAACCGTGTTACATTTATTTTCCAGATTGAGTGGAACATGTCTAGGTTTGCTTATCCAGGATCATCCAGGGTGGTGATGCCCAAATGCTTGCTTTTTCAATCAAAAACAAACAAATAAATAAAACATCTTCAGTTCAAATAGATACATCCATATTACCCACCTGTGTGAATTTCACACACAAATTTCCCTTTTATCCTAAAAAGTAGGAGTACTAATGTTGAGAATTGTGAGGTTTCTGCTTAAACCCCTAAAAACGGATCTCTGACTGTCAAAGTTACATGTTTAGGAGGTTTTTTTCAATGGAAAATGATAATTTCCTGCCTCAGAATGGCTCAGATGTAACTCTACTCTGTTTCTGCTGCCTTTGTTTCTAGTCACTTTTCTCCACTTGCTGCAGCTCGAGCACATCAGCTCGCTTACATCTCTGCTCAAACACTGTAAAACCCTTCCATGCTACACAATGGTGAGTTGTAACATTAGAGTCAGTCAGTCAGTCATACATGTTTAAACCAGAAACTGATTCTGAAGATGAATAATTATTTAGAAAATCCCTCCTTCTACGGATTGATTTTTTAGGTTTGTTACATATAAAACTCCTAAAGTCTGAATCTGTGTTTTTGGGATTGTCATCAGTACGCTGCAGTTTGAAGGTGGGAGATGTTCCCCCAGGGTGTCGACCAGGGATGTTGGCCTGATATTGGCATAAAAATGTAATATCGGTCAATATCGTTATCGTTTAGTTTTTTTGTTTTTTTTGCCTATCATGAAAACCAACTGCCTGGATTTCGCCGGCATTTACTGAATTCATAGAGGGAGAGTGTGAACTGTTGTTTGAGACAATTTAAATATATACATATGACATAGATATGGCATTTTTTTCTATAACTTAAGTTGAAGTAGTTTTCTTATTTTGCACAGACAATGTTTACATTTGAAAGCCGTGTTGCATCTGAGAATGCATCCAATGGGGCATCGCAATAAAATCAGGCATGATATGTTAATTCTGTGACAGGAGATATGTGATGTTACCTAAAATTAGTTAAATAGCCCACATATATAAGTATTGGTTGATATCGGAATCGGAAATTGAGAATTGGACAATATTGGCATATTGGTTATTGGCAAAAAAGCCAATATCTGACATCCCTATAGACTGCTTATTTCTCTTAGTGTGTCTTCTGGCATCTAAAAAACACTATATGGAGATGTTAACAAAGTTAAAAAAAAAAAATCTTCTCCAGAGGGGAATAAACAACAGGTCTCCTCTTTCTCACCATACAATGAGTTTAATGCCGTTAAGAGACAGGGAAGACAGTGGTGTCTAAGGAATGATTCAAAACACGTGATGTTTTTCATAAGGAGTTTCCAACTGGAAGACATCCTGCGGTATAAATAACTTCAGAGACCTTCCAGCAAGCAAATCCTGTCCTTTAGTTGGTGAAGATTCTCGAAGATTAACAGCCTCATCAGAGAACAACACTACCACCGTGTTGATGTGTTTTTATGTCCACATATTAACATCGTTGATGCATCGCTAGCTGGTGCTCATTGTCACCACTGGAGGGCGTCCTGAGCCAGTTTAACCAGATGAATGTAGAGCACCACATTTGAGATGTGGTTAAAACTGCACTGTGTGCTGTTAAATGTAATATTTTACTAACTTATTATTGCAGCAGCTGTATTTATTGTTTATTCCAATCAGAATAATTCAACAAGAATGCCAAAATGATTGTTATTCATATGGGGATTGAAGCTTTCTTTTTTCTTTTTAAAAATATGACAATAAATGAGAATAATAAAGCTATAAATGAGGAAAATATGACAAAAATGTATCTGAAAATGTGTCTAAAAGGCTGCTTTTTAAATTATTTTCCTTCTCAATCCTGATTAAGATGTTTGTGAGTCATTGTGAGGAGCAGAGTGATCATTTTAGGCTCTGCTTTGTAACTGGGCTGTAAGTTGTAAGCCTACTAATGTTTATTTTTAACATCCCTGGAAAAAAAAAAAAAAAAAAAACAGGTGTCTTGGATGCTGCGAGTCGCAGGGACTTCTCTCTCCTGATTGGCCAACGCCGCCGTGACGCAGCAGCTGAGCCATCCTGAGCGGAGCTGAAGCGGCGGCGTGGAGAGCCGCTGGATCTGCCCGGACCCTCGGCACCGGACCCTCGGCACCGGACCCTCAGCACCGGACCGGTTCCAGCCCACTCAGCACCACAGTTACTCATTCAAGGGTAAGCTGCAGATTTTAGATGCACGGTTAAAGATTTGCAACAGCAGCTTTATAATTCACATTTGACGCCAAAAGCTCGTCGAATGCAGCTTTAACAGATAATGTTTGCATCATTTCGGATGTAATCATGCATCTGTGAGGAGGCTGCAAATCAAAGTCACCTGAGGAGAGGCTCACCTTTGGCTGACGGCTGGTTTCAAGTAGGTGATGCACTTAAAGTCAGTTACTCAGCTGTGTTTTCTTTCTCAGCTTTGATCTTGCTGCATGTGATGGGGGTGTGTTTGTGTTCTACTTCTAAATGAATCTAGATGCTACTTCTGCCATGTTTCTTTTATTTATTTATTTATTTATTGTCTTGGCATCCATGTGTGCACGCTCTCTGCTGTCCTGCATATTATCCTACTGAACATCCCTTTGATAATCCGCCACACAGAACCTCCTGAAACTTTGCCTCCTCTTCCTCCTCTGTAATGATGCCTCATCTCTCATAACAAGCCGCTTCCTGACCACTGTGGGCCTCAGACTCTTTGTCCCATCCGTCACGTTAGACGGCTGACTTGACCTGACAGACATTTCCAGAAAAAATAGTTCAGATAATCGCAGCCATCTCAGGCTGGGAGCTGCACTCGGAGCTGCTTGGCATAGATTTCTGGGCTGCGAGATAAGAAGACTTCCAGCAGGGATAAACACTCGGCTATGCATCGGAATGGTTCGATCTCTGCAGACAACTGGTCTGTCACACTGGCCTAGTTTGCTGTGGTACTGGAAAATTCAAGGTTCAATAAAGAAATATTACACCTCAGACATGAATAGTGCTTCACTGACAAGCAAAACTAAGGTGGAAACTTCTGTATACAAAAAATAACTGGTACTTGCAAAAACTATCATGTACAACTCAACCTTTGACACTGAGGCTACAAATTATGCTTTACGTTACATTCACTGGGGAGATGGTATTGTCTTATGTGACTCACATTTCTACATCACACCTACACAAACACTAGGAGCAAAGAAAAGTGCCTGAGGAAGAAGCCGTCTCTATGATGAAAAGCCTTTCTGCTCTACCTGCACCTAAAAAAAAATCTTTGTTTTAGATTTATGCAAATAAATGCCAGTGATTTTTTCCCCCCAGAAATAACAGACCTGCAAGTATCTAAAGGCAAATCATCAACACATTACACATTTAAATATGAAAATATGTAATTATTTATAGTTTATTTAATTGGGATATATACAGTTTACATAAATAAACTGAAAACAACTTTTGAATTTTCATAGTGTTTCTAGTGAATGCTAATTTGTGACATCTGTCTCTAGATGGTCGCCTTGCAGCTAGAAGATCCCTGGTTCATGTCCCAGCCTTCTCAGGGTCTTTCTACATGGAGTTTGCATGTTCTCCCTGTGCATGTGCAGGTTTTCTCTGGGTTCTCCAGCTTCTTCCCACAGTCCAAAAACATGCTGAGGTTAATTGGTAGCTCTAAATTGTCCGTAGGTGTGAATACGAGTGTGATTGTTTGTCTCTCTATGTAGTCCTGTGATAGACTGTTACCTGTCCAGGGTGTCCCCTGTCTTCACCCTAAGTCCACCCCCCCACTGTGACCCTAATGAGGATGAAGCAGTGTAGAGATAATTAATGGATGGATGTCTCTAGATAGGCTTTTGAAGGACTAAGAGGCTATGAACCTAAACGATGCAAAACAGCCTTTATTAATCCAGCAGTGGGAAAATTTGAATGGTTACAGCAGCAAAAGGGGCAATGCAAACATTTGACAATAATAAATTTAAGATAAATTTAAAAAAACGTACATAATTCTTCCATATGTGGATGTGGATTGTCTATTCCTCTGGATGTGGAAATAACAATACTGTATAAATCACTGGCACAAGTGAAACTGTTAAAGGGTGAGGTAAAGTACATCATAAAGCTAGTAATGTTGTAACTATAACTGGAACAGACTTTATGAAATACAATGGGCAGAAAAGCAAATTTGATTTTGATATAATTTCAAATGCTCCATTTTTGAGTGTTTTGAGCTAGAGATGTAGAGAAGGTTGATCTAATCATGTTCTCCCACAGCTTGTCCTACTACTAGACTGAAATTATCCCCACACACACACATATTTTCACTCATGTTTAGAACATCTTAACCAACACACTATATTAATCTCCAGTCTCTGAGATAACGTAGCTGAGAAAAATCTGACCCCTTTGCTTTGAAGCGGTTGCCAAAGAAATAATCATCAAGCAGCTTTTCTACCACTTTTAACAGGCAATAAGAAAGTTAAGCAGCTTGTGTCTCCTCTTGTGGTAAATATGTGCAATAAATAAGGATTAACCTCATTCATGAGGGACGGTATGTGTGATCAGACCGGTTATTACCGCCTGAGAGCATTTTATTGACGTGTTTACTGTTTGCTGCTATGACCAGGATTTTGTTGTTGTGCTGCTGAAAAAATAATCTTCCTGTTGATCTGCAGCTCTTTCATGTTGGTGCATTATTTTCAGCTGTAGATGACTGCAAAGACAGAGAATGCTTCATCTGAAATGTAGTTTTCTAAACATGATGTTCAAAGTAAGACTAGTGTTTTTGTTCTCTCTGGTCAAACATTATTAGCACTCTCCAGTGTTAAATATTTTATATGCAGTTTGCACAAGCTTTGTAATTTTATTTTCTGCTTATCCCTTATGAAGATGACTCTAATTCCACTGCCTGTGTATTTTCATAAATATTTCCCAAATGTGTCTACAATCAGGAGCTCTGTGTATGAATACGGTGTGGAGGACTTTGCTTTAACTAAACTGATGTGAAAGTGTATTTACTCTTAGAGGGAGCATCTCTGCAGTGCAGCTGCCCTAGTTACAGAGCAGCTGAGTAGCTGTGAGACACGGTGGTTGGCTCCAGCAGCAAGAGGAGGAGTTTGTTAATGGTTGACTGAATTATAGAGTGTAGGCTGCGCTGAGGGCCAGATCCAGACGACACAGTAGGACTTAGACCTGAGGACCAGCAGTGAGAAGCAGTGAAGGAGCAGACTGTGACGGCAGTAGCCAGCAGTTGAGCTTCATAGTTTCACCTCGTTCTCTTGGTTTTTTTTTCTGTTTTGCTAATCAGTGAAGTGTGTAATTAGGTCCCAGAGGCAATGGGTCTTTCTCAGATATGTAGCTAGAAATTCCGCTGGTTAATCGTGCCACCTACACATGCACTATTTACTCCTTAATCTGGTTATGTGATGAGGCCTGAAGATCTCTGAGGCCAGAAAACAGAAGCAGAACCTCAGGGATCAAAACAAACACCTCGTATGCAGATGGTGACAACAAAGATAGAATTTATCCAAAGTTTATTTAAATTCAACATTAAAATACGTTTTCATGGCTTGCAGAAAAAATGAATTAAAATACTCCTCAGTTAAGTTTTATCACTGCTTAACCCTCCTGTTGTCCTCATTTACAGGCACCCAAAAATATTGTTTCCTTGTCTGAAAAAAATCTAAAAATTCAGCAAAAAAATTCCTTAAATTTCTGAAAATTTGAAGAAAATTCCAATAATTCCTTAAAAGTTTCCCTTAAAGTTTTATTTTTAAAAAAAGTCCCCCAAATTTGACAAGAAAATTCTTGTAAATATTTTCAAAAAATGAGTAAAAATCTTCAAAAAAATCCTAAAAATATCTAAAGTGATTACATACATATCCGTAAAACTTCCAATATTTCTTTAAGAACATTCACATAAAAATCAACCAAAATCCAACAAAATTTTTTGTGAATGTTCTTAAGAAACTTTTTTAACATTTCTTTTTTCCACCAAAAAATGTTCAAAGATTTCCCAAAAATGTTGAAAATGTGGACTTCAGAAGTTTCACTGTGAAAATATATATTTTTTTCCACATTTTCAAACTTTAAACCGGGTCGATTTTGACCCGCAGGACAACATGGCGGTTAAGCTGATAACTTTTTATCATAATTGTACTTTCTGTGTGCTGTGATTTGTACATTAGTGCATAAATGTGATGATTCTTTTCCTTTGCTCTTTTAGGAGATAACTACAGGAACATGGAGACAGCGTGGTCCATGGTCCAGCCTCATCCAGCAGCATGATCGGAGCCTCCAGTCTCTCAGGTGACACCTTGATAGCCTGCCACTTCCCCGTGGTGCAGCTCCCCACCTGGCAGCTTCCCGTCCAGGCCCTGTGTGGCTCGGCCAAGAGGACCAGCCGGCTGTGCTCAGTGGGCCTGACCAGGGCCGTGTCCCTCCCGGAGCAGGATTCACTCAACCGGGAACATGCCTTCACCGGCGGCCGGAGGCATTTTTCCAGCAGCTACAGCAGCCTGAACGAGGACCGAGCGGAGGAGGAAGGTACCAGCGACAGCAGCGGCAGGTATGACTCCACCTCATCGCCAGAAGAGACCAGTTCCCACCTGAAGAAGGAAAACTCTGCAGCTCGAGCCAGTCTGCGGTCACACAACTCATTCCTACCTAATCCAGAGCTGGATGAGGACGAAGAGGATGAAGATAGTGATGGAGATAACCTACACAGATATCATGAGGACTCATCTTTTGTGTTGCATGGAAACTCCAACTGGCCCTTAAATAATGGAGCCACCAATTACACTATGTCCAATGGGGACCTGGACAGCGAATGGGGCAATGAAGGGACGATGCTGGGTACTGAGAGCGACCAAGAGTGGCTTTCTAATCAACCCAACCAGACGGACTTGCTGCAACCTGAGTGCCAGTGCTTTCACAGCAGCCGATCTGGCAGCACGGCTTGTTTAGAGCAGGACTCAGACAGACTGAAGGATAACATGTCCTGCTGCATCCACAGCCAGCACAAATGTTCCCCGGAGCTGCTGTCCAACAGCCACACAGAGTTTCCCAGCGACTCCTCCTGCAACAGCTCTGACGGCGTCTTGGTTAACTTCTGCACCATCTACAACAGGAGCAACAATCCTGCCACTCCTTATGACCTCAGCAGCCCTGCGGTTCACCCCTCTCAGTCGTCTGAGGGGTCCGTGTTCCTCAACCTCCAACCTGTTCCTCAAACTCCAACCAAGGACGTCCACCACATGGCAGTTTACTCACCCCCGAAAGAGGACATGACGCTTCCTGCCTCCCGCTGGTCTCCTCAAGGCCTCGACTCCAACTGCAATCTTTACTCCTTGGAGCCGCTCCCACCAGGTCTGTCTTCTCTGGAGGTGTCCGACCTGACCGCCTGTCTTCAAAGCCAAGACACTCTGCCGACAGGGACCAACCAGAAGTACTACAAACTCGTGACCTGCGACCTTTCCTCCCAGTCGCCCAGCCCGGCCTGGTCCAGCCTCACCAGCTGCCCCGAGGGTCAGAGCAGGAGCAGCCCCTTCCCTCCATCTGAACATAACAAAGAACCACAACACAATGATGTCGAGAAGGTAATTAACCCTTGTGTCGTCCTGCAGGTCAAACTGACCCGTTTTAAAGTTTGAAAATGTGGAAAAAATACATATATTCTCACAGTGAAAACTTCCACATTTTCAACATTTTTGGGAAATTTTAGAACATTTTTTGGTGGAAAAAAAGAGAAATGTTAAAAAAAAAAAAAATTTCTTTAAGAACATTCGGGAAAAAATCAACTAAAATCCAGTGAATTTCACTGGATTTTGCTTGATTTTTTTCCGAATGTTCTTAAAGAAAATATTAAAACTTTTACTGATACAAATGTAAGCAGTTTGGATATTTTTAGGAATTTTCTTGGAAGATTTTTATTAATTTTTTGAAAATATTTACAAGAATTTTCTTGCCAAATTTGGTGGATAGTTTTAAAATAAAACTTTTAAAGGAAACTTTTAAGGAATTGCCTGCTTTCCTTGTCCATCCCCATCAGGACAAAGAGGATCAACAAAAGGAAAAGAGGTTCTCCTCTCCAAAGTTTGACGGTTCTCAGCTTCACATCATCGACTGCCAGGTTGCCACCACCTCCACTGACAAATCCCCCTGCAGGACGGAGCAGACAGGCAGCGTCCAGAACCTCTCCCATACGCCTCGTTCACTGTGCCCCAGCCAGTGTAGCCCACAGAGCAGTAAATGCCAAGACACAAGAGCTCCGTCCACACAGCCATCTGTGCTTCGGGACCAGGAACACAGCAACACTGATGCTGCTGTGAAGGGAAAGGCGACGGGTAAGAGAGAAAAATCAGGTTTTTTCTTTGTTGTTTAGGCCACGATGCATTGAAAGATGAAGAACAGAGTATTTTGTTTTATTAATCCACATGTCGTCCTGCGGGTCAAAATTGACCCGTTTTTAAGTTTGAAAATGTGGGAAAAAATATATATTTTCACAGTGAAACTTCTGATGTCCACATTTTCAACATTTTTGGGAAATCTTTCAACATTTTTTGGTGGGAAAAAAAGAAATGTTAAAAAAGTTTCTTAAGAACATTCACAAAAATTTCGTTGGATTTTGGTTGATTTTTATGTGAATGTTCTTAAAGAAATATTGGAAGTTTTACGGATATGTATGTAATCACTTTAGATATTTTTAGGATTTTTTTTGAAGATTTTTACTCATTTTTGGAAAATATTTACAAGAATTATCTTGCCAAAATGGGGGATTTTTTAAAATAAAACTTTTAAGGGAAACTTTTAAGGAATTATTGGACTTTTCTTCCTGAAGGTTTTGCAAATTTTGAAAAATTTGGGAAATTTTTTTGCTGAATTTTTAAATTTTTTTCAGACAAGGAAACAATATTTTTTGGTGCCTGTAAATGAGGACAACAGGAGGGTTAAGTGACTCTAGTATCTGCTTCTCGCCTTTTTCTCAGGAGTGTTGGAGAACGATGCGGTCCGCTACAGTAAGGCCCAGAGGCCGACCTCGCTGCCCATCCAGCCGTTTGTCCTGGTCCCCACAGGAAAACCTCAGGCCCAACACCTTGGATGTCTTCTGGAGCAGTACCTAAACCAAAAGAGCAACAAGTCTGGAAGCTCCCAGGAAGGCTCCAAATTTACGGTGAAACGCAGCCAGTGCTTTTCTAATCTCCAGCAATCACCTCTGGGCAGCCAGTGCCCCATCCTCCTGGAGGCTCCTTCCAGCTCCGATACCTGCTCGACCTGCACACCGAGCCCAGAGTGCTTCACCCGCAGACATACGTGGAGTCAGTCCAGCAGAACCCAAGGAGGCCCGAGTCCATGTACATCAAGAGGCAGTCTGGATCACAACATCCTGAAGCCCAGAATAGTTCAGGTGCAAGAAAAAACAAGTCCGTACTCAGGCAAAACTCAGACAAGCAGTTTTTCAAATCTGATGTCAGCTCCAAATCAATCCAACCTGGTGAAGATTCCCACCTACCAGGACCTGATCCACCTCACTCCTGAGCAGAGCCGTGCTAGTCCAGAGCCCAAAAGTCTAGATCAGTCCCAAACCCACACCTGCTACAACTCAGTATTCTCTCACACACCACCCACTTTACCTCTAACCACAGACAGCCATCACCCGAACAGACAGGCGTCTCTGTCTCCTTCAACAACCTCACTACAGCAGCAGAAGTTCCCTCAGTATCGAGCAGCAACTGCAGCCGACTCTGGCTTTTTTCACAGCAGTTTCACGGCTGCCCTCTCCTCAGTGGCTCCTCTTTCCTCTTTGAGTTCTCTCATCTCCTTGGCCACTTCTGGGCTGCATCCACAGCACATCCCAGAATCTGCTGGGCCGAGTTCAAAGCCAAGTCAGAGCCATCACAGCGAGTCTCTGATCCTGAGTGACAAGCCGCCCGCAGAGTTCTGCCTTTCACCTGATACGTCTTATGAGTCCATGTCTATCAGCCATCTGCAGAGAAGAGGTGAGGGTCAACTACTGACTGCTGCACTGTATCATTACCTACAAATGATGTGAAATACAGTTGACAAATTGGAATCAGAATGCAGTAAAAGGGAGTCAGTATCAGTAATGACAGGATCCCTCCTTGTTTGGAAGGTCTAGCCAGTGATGAGCTGTTAAGAGCAGCAATAAAAACTCACTGTACTGCAGCAGTGACTTCAATACCCTGAAGGGGCTTCCTCTCAAACATGACCTATTTTTAACTCTCCCTGCTCAGGATTGGCTGAGCCTTCTGCTGCGTAGCCTATGTGTGTGCGGCTGTGAGCTCCGAGAGAGGATGTAGTAGGAGCAGTGCAAATGATTTATATCGCAGCTAATCATTTTGTTTTAGTGGTACCATATGGGCCACTTGGTGTGAATTTAATTATGTAAATGAGAACCTCTTGCGATGCCTTGACGGAGGCTTTCGCAGCAGCGGTGAGGAGTCGGTGTGGCGCAGCACTGCAGGCAGGATCAACATGCATAAAGAATTTACCGTGACATTTGCAGAGGCTAGCCGGTACGAGACGAGGAAAGAGAGAGGAAGGGGAAAGCAAGTCAATGAGGATCACTGCTGAGATGAAAAGTGACTCTTTCATCTTTAGTTCCCGTCCACATTTGCATTTGTGCAATATGATAATGAATCTTGAAAGCATCCTCTCATATTTCTACACATTGACCTAGTTAGCGAGGTGAAAATCTTCCTAATTTTTGATCTGAGTTTTTTAGAACAGGGAGAAATCTGCCAGTGCAGTGCCAGCATTTTTACTTGATAATACTAGAAAAGTCTTGATTGATATTCACCAGAAATAAATTAGATTTATCTCAGTACCAGTTTTAACTATGAATAATGACAAGAAATTGCTTAAAACTGCAAGGTTGCATGTACTGTTCAAACAGTTTAAAGTAGGGCTGGGACTTTAACTCGTTAATTTCGATTAATTACAGAAAAAATAACGGGTTAAAAAAATAACGCATTTAATGGCACCTTTCTCAGTTCCCAAATTTCCACAGCCGACACCGAATTTGCATAAAGTAGAAGTCAAGTCTACTTGCGTTTTACACAGACAATGAATGGGATGCCAGAAACTGATGTTCCTGTGGACACATTAGCTACGATAACACTATAGCCATCCCATAATAGACCACTTTTCAAGACATTGAAAGTTCTTGAGTTGACAAAAAGTCTTAAAATGTTGAATATAATCGCTATAATTGCTCTTTGAGTTTGCAGTAATCTGTGAATGTAGCAGAAAGATGAAAAAAAATAAATGAAACATAAACATTTTTGTTATTTAAGTTCACATTTATGTCTATTTAACAATTCAGTCATCAACCAAAATGTATTTGAACTGAAAAATGTTGCATATTGTGTCAGATATTACTATTTGGTAAAAATGTGATTAATCGTGATTGATTAATTACAAAGCCTCTAATTAATTAGATTTTTTAAAAATTGCGTTGAACCACTAGTTTAACCCTCCTGTTGTCCTCACTTACAGGCACCAAAAAATATTGTTTCCTTGTCTGAAAAAAATCCCAAAATTCAGCAAAAAATTTCCCAGATTTCAGAAAATTTGCAAAACCTTCAGGAAGAAAATTCCAATAATTCCTTAAAAGTTTCCCTTAAGAGTTTTATTTTAAAAAAAAAAATCCCGCAAATTTGGCAAGAAAATTCTTGTAAATATTTTCCAAAAATGAGTAAAAATCTTACAAAAAAATCCTAAAAATATCTAAAATGATTCCATATATATCAGTAACAATAACACATATATCAGTTTTCTTTAAGAACATTCACAAAACCAAAATCCAGCAAAATTCACTGGATTTTGGTTGATTTTTTTCTGAATGTTCTTAAAGAAATATTTTTTTTAACATTTCTTTTTTCCACCAAAAAATGTTCAAAAATTTCCCCAAAAATGTTAAAAATGTGGACTTTAGAAATTTCACTGTGAAATTATATTTTTTTTCCCACATTTTCAAACTTTAAAACGGGTCAATTTGACCCGCAGGAGACACGAGGGTTAAAGATATCAGAGTTTGTATCTGTCCTCACTTCAACTCGTCCAACCTGTTTGTCGTTGTCTCCAGGCTTGCTGAGGTCTGTGAGCAGAGCCGTGGATTTGATCATGGCTCATTTTGGCAGCAGCAGAGACCCTGAAGAAAAGGTACAAGTGTGCAGCTTTAAGCACCATGAATGATGTGTCACAATAGCAACGTGCCAAACTGGTATCACTTACATTATAGAAAAGGAGTGAAATAACTTGTGTCAGCAAGAAACACTGAATGCTGTGTAACATTTCTTTCCTTCTGGCTCAGATGCGTCTGGGTAACAGCTCTTGTAGTCCCACAATCGCTGGTTTAGTCCTGGAACACTTGTGTCCAGCCATCCAGAATATTTTAGAAGATGGTCTTCGGGATCACAAACTGGATTTCATCATTGGGCAGCGTCGCAACCACTCCTGGAACGTGGTGGAGATCTCTACCAGGATTGGTATATATGGTTATTATACCATTTATTAAAGAAGCTATCATGAATGTACCTCTGGATCAATTTGCTAAGCAGTACTTGTTTGTGGTGCACCATTTGTCATGAGCTCTTTGACAAACATTTTCTGGTTTCTGTCCTACTTGGCCTCAGGTCCGTCCACCAGGGTCCTTCAAAGTCTCGTCTCCAAAATCAGACATTGTCCACAACTCACCACCCACTGCATGAGACTGAGAGCCTTCCTTATGGGCCTGCTTAAGTAAGTTATCTGTGATATTAATGATGAAATTAAAGGACAAAAGACTACTGCTATTAAAGTTCCTGCACCTAAAACCATTTATTTCTTTGTTGGTTATGTGTTCAATGACAGCTTGAGAGCTTTGGAGTTCTGGCTCAGTCACCTTCAGAGTCAAAGAGGTGAGTGCACAGTCAATTTACTGTACTTTTTTGTACATAAAAGATGGCCACTGGATTGCTGTTTTGATTTGTAGTTTTAAATGTAGCTCTTGGCCTTTTGTTTTTTGAAATTGATGTAACAAAAGAGGGACAATTAACATGTCCGTATTGTAATGATCTGTCAATCACAAGATAGCCCTGCCCCTAAGGAGTACCCTTCTTTTTCATCTAATTTACTCTAAATTGGGCCATAATTTACTAAATGAACGTCATACTGTGTTGAAGAAGTGATTGAGACCACAAACTAATTCAGAAAATGTTTACTAAGCTGTTAAATCAAGTGAGAAGTAAAGTCATTTTCTCATTGACTTCTATACAATCATGCTTCTTCTTGCATCTGTATCTCCTGATTTAGCACCATTATTAAGTCAACATTTTGTTTTGTCCTGTACTTTCAGTCCAGTGCTGTACTTTAATTTGAGTACTTGTGTTTAGTGCTAATTCGTGGATGTACAAATGCTAACATTTTCAACTGAAATCATGATCATGGTGAACATAATCTGCAAAATATCAGCATATAAGTTAAGTATTGACGCCCAGTATTGTCTCCACAGATGTCGTGACAACATACTACCACTCTTGGGGCTTCCTGACCATGTCCCTGGGTCGGTGTCAGCCCTTGTTTCAGGAGCTGCTTCTTCTCCTGCAGCCACTTTCTGTGCTGCCCTTTGACCTCAACTTGCTCCTGGAGCCCCGACTGTTACACCACAGACAGCTGTGTTCAGAAGAGCAGAGCGTTTCTCCACCTCAGCCATGCTCAGCCCTGTTGGTGACCAGCTGGCCAAGACTACAGGCTGACAGAAAGATGTACAGCAGCTACAGCGGTCAGCCAGCTAAGATGTCCCACCCAGTAGGTCTGCATCACCGCGAGTCTCTCGGCTCTCAAAATTCAAAGCAGCAACGTGGAAATACGCAGGCCAACAGCAGTCCGTCGTTGGCTCCTATTCCAGAGTGGCAGCCGAAGGATCCTGACCTTGTGGAAGGTGTGGTTGATGGAGAGGACGGTAGCCAGAATTATGCAGATACTTGGTTTCAAATAAGTATGGACAGCAGGCAAGACGACAGGGGATCAGAGAAAGACTGTGGGACCCCAAATTCCTCAACCGCTGTCCAGAGTCCTTGTCAGGGTGGTTTGCGCTGGGCCAAACTGTTTGGAGCAGCCGACACTTCCACCAAAGCACAGTCAGTTTCTCAGAGTCACATTGAAGCACAAAACAGAAGGTAAGAAGCAGTGAGCAATGAAACAGATTTTCATGATAATCTGTGTTCCTCCTTAATCCCATGTTCTTTTTTTTGTTTGTTTGTGCAGTCTAGATTGATGAAAGACTGACAATGTGACATTCTGGTCATGAACAACATCTCTTTGTGATTTGTTTGCCAGGCTGCGGCGACCATCGCAGTGGCTGCATTTGGACAGATCACAGCTCGGACGGTTGGCTCAGTCCATCAGGTCGATGAAGCTGGTCGGAGCTCAGGTTCACAAGAGCTGCTAAAAACTGAGCTCACACAGAGATAGGACTGTTTACTGTAATAACAAAAGTCTTAACTGCATGAAAAATACATACACAGCGCTCCACCACACTGCTGAACCGATAAGAAAGCACAGAAGTACGAGATTAACAGCTTTGGCAGTGGCCCTTATTCATCAAGCTATTTGTAAATCCACAACTGAGCGTGTGTTCTGTCTGGGTTCTCATTTAAACACTCATCATCTGCAGTATCAAACGATACATACATATAAAATAGTTTTAAATCCATAGAAGGAAACAACTGTCCAATCAAAGACAATTAACCGTCTGAACAAGCAGTTGTTTCGTGTCACAAACTGTAGCATAACAGCCAAGAATTAGCTTCAGTCACAAATCTTTATATTGTAGTGTATAAATTAGTTATTTTTTGTATTATATATTGCAGAAATGTGTTTCACAGCTGTTAACATTCATGCACTTGAGTGAAAAGTATCTGATAAGGCTTCAGGTTCTTCAGATGTGTCTTGTAATTGAAGATAAAACCTTTTTCTGTGAAATGTCATTGAAATTATCATCAGTTTACGTGTTTTTTTAACAGCATTTTGATTAAGTATTAGGTCGTATATGTCAAGCACATTTCATATTATCTCTTTCTCTGTCTATAAATACATAGTAGCAAATCTTTCTATGATTGCTAACAGCTAGTGCAACCAACTCTTGATTTAAAAATGTCCCTTAGTTGTTCATTTTTCTAATTTGTACTCATCTTCGTTGTGAGATAAGCTTCAATGACAACGTAGATCCTGAACTCTTTTCCTGGAAGTAGCTTGATAAATAAGAGCCAATGCCCCAATCTGTCTTTGCATACTGGAATAACCACAACTAGGTGCTTATGCTACTCTTCTTTCTATTTCCCGTAGGCGAATATCAATCATAAAAATGTGCATATTGATCTGCTGTGGACTGTTGGACATTATTGTGGTGCAAAATGATCCATTTCTCATTTGTCACCGTCAATCTCTGCGTAGCTCAATCTTTCATTTCATTGATAAGTGGAAAAAAAGCAATACACTGTTTCCAGTGCCAAATATGCCACGCACACACACACACACACACACACACACACACACACACACACACACACACACACACACACACACACACACACACACACACACAGACACACACACACACACACACACACACACCAGCCTCTTGTAGTAGATTGTCAGTGATGTTTTTTTCAGCATGTATTTACTGTAGGTGCATGAACATACAGCAGTTGTTTCCTGCCTTTTTCTTAATCTCTCAACTTCCTCTTGATGTTTTTATAGGTGTAGAGTTTAGAAATTGTCCAGAAATGGAATTTTAAATTAATGGCAGCGTTTGGTTTATACAGTTTTATGTCTTCCAGTGGAGTTTTTTGAGCTGCACCAACTAAAAGCCCTCTTGTGGCTGTTTCAGGTATTTTACTGTGTGTCGGGTCTATTTCGATGGGCTGGTGGTGAGATAAAATGGAGGAAAGTGAAGGAAACTGTTTTCTCTGCATTTGCTGAATAGAGAATTTTTTTAAATGTAGTGCGATGATGTGAAGTCTGTGAAACTGTTCTACCTTGTTTTATCCTCTGAATGCTTCCTCTAATGCCCAGAGACAATCAACCTTCTGTCAGTAAAGACTTTACATGTTTACCTGTCTGCTCTGTCCTGTGCCAGATGTTTTTGCAATCAAGAACAAACTGTTTTCATGGAAATTTGAAGACTTCCTGATAAGTTCTTGGTACAACCTCTTCACGCTTTATTGATCATCTTATTGCCGTGCCGTTTTTTTTTTTTTATGGCTTTTCCAGAAGGATCCTTTTGATGCCGCTCTTTTCCAGTGCATTCTTGGAAAGCTGACCAAAGGTTTGCCCGTACATGAACTTGTATCCTGTAGGATGGCATAGAATTAGACATGATTAATGTTTAACTCCCGATTGTTCATTTTCTATTTCAGTCACATTTATAATTGAGCTTATCAGGAGGTTTTACTGTGTGAAATACGACACACAGACCTGGGATGTGTCCTGCGAATGATGGCACCACACCTCTGTTGGATGGATAGATAGAAGGCAGTGGAGTTGCTGCACTGTTCTTCCTGTCTGGAAGGTCTTTGGATGTAAGATAACTCTGCTGCTTTCCAGACTGGATCAGTGCCTGCTTGGTGATAATGGGGTAGCCTTTGCCAATCAGGAAGCGAGATTTTGGCACATGCCCTGTAAATCCTGCAAAAGAGACGCCACTATGTGAGCCACTGGAGTCTTTTAGTAGTTATCTTTTCAGAATGAAAGAGAACTCTGCAGCTCTGTGTAGTTTTAGCCCCTTTTAGCTTTTTAAAAAAAAATTTTTTTTGGTCTTTGGGTCATTCATTTGTGCCAGAACTGCTCTAAAATAAAATAGTTTTGATAAAGACAATAAACTAGTAAAGCTGTTGTCTAATAATGTAACAGCGACAGAGAAAAAAAATTCCACAATTACATTAGCAGACGCTTTTATCCAAAGCGACCACTGATCTTCCATTCCAAAGTCAGGGGTGTTCCTTACTGAGCTATCCAGCTGCTAGTGAACAGTTCACTCTGTTTGATTGGTTGCCTCACATTGCATTTAAACAGTGCAGCAGTTAAATAATCAGTAGTTTCACATCAACAGTGGATTGCTGGGATGAATTCCTCTCCACTGTCTTAGCTCTACGGAGTCATCTGGTGTCTTTGAGGTGAAAAGATGATCACTGTCAGTATTTTCAGCTGATTTTTGCTGCCCCCAAGTGACTGAAAAAAATCTGTTAATGTCCATTTAAGGCCTACTGCTTGCTACCAGTGTCAGCTGTGTGAAGCTACGTTGGTACAGCTAGTAACTGTTACCTGAGATGAAGTGCTTGTGTGGGTTGTCATCATCCATAGAATACGGTCGTCCAGGTGGTGTGAACATCTGTACAGGCTCAGAGGAGATCGATTTGTTGGTGATCGGTATCACAGGTGGTTTGGTTCTCTGGGCCAGAAGACAATAATAATAATAACTTGATCAGTATAGAATCCTTTCAGAAGAACATTCACAAAGTGCTTTGACAGGTAGAACATAAAAAATGACAAAAATGTGCAGACTGGATAGCTAATAAAAAGCTGGTTAAAAGGACGACATCACACAAAGGAATTGAGAGAGAAGCTGAAGAGAAAATAAAAGACAGAAATAGATTAAGATCAAGAGGTTAGAAAGAGGGACTACAAGCAGTGGAAATTTTAAAAGGGACAAAAAGGCAGAGAGTGATAAAAGAGAACTTTATTTGAAGGAGAGTCTATAAAAGTGGGTTTTAAGAAGTGATTTAAAGGAAGTTACTGATTCAGTGAGCCTTATCGCCTCAGGCAGGTCGTTCTAAAGTTGACAAGTCCTGACAGAGAAGGCCTGGTCATCTTTGGATTTAAACCTCGACTTCAGAACGATCAGGAGGGACTGACCTGAGGATGTACATGTGGAGTTAGCATGTCTAAAATACAGCCAGAGGCAAGGATCTGGCAAGCTTTTAAAGTGAAAGTAAAATCTTAAAATCAGTTCTAAAACAGACAGGGAGCCACTGAAGAGAAGCCAGAATAGGGGAGATGTGATGTCGCCTGTTAAGACCAGTAAGAAGCCTAGATGACATATGACAGAAACCATTGAAACATGCAGGAGTCAGAGATCATATGACAGACCTGTCAGTGGGCTCTAATGTAAAGTCTATAAAAAGGAAAGATTCTATACAATAATACATAATTAATGCCTATAAATCCAGGTTAAATGTAAAGCTATTTTTCTATCACCATCATAAAACTGATCATACGGCTGATAATTCCTTTTTATCATCTGATAAAAGTGATTCGTGTGAATCTCAGAGAGATAATTAATGAATCTGTGGTTGGTCTGACCCCTGCAGTGGATTAAATTACAGCCACCCGACACTGGAGCTGGATCATTAAATCAGAGTGAACCTGTGAACTGGTGTCACGTCAACATGTGTGTGGGTTAATAAAGTGGTAAATCCACAGCAGGTTTGTATTAGAGAGAGAACTTACGTCAATCTGTTGAATCCTGGAGCTGACAGCAGCTGGCAGCTCCTCCGACTGCTGTTGGAGCTTCGCTTGTCTTTCCTGGCAGAACTCAGTCAGGGCTTTGTGGCATATTTCAGAGTAGGTGCAGGCAAAGTAGTTCTGACTTTTTGGAATAAAACCTAGAAGAGAAACAAGCATCTTTAAAGCTCCAGTTCACACAGATTATTAGTTCATTATAGTTTTTTTAGGTGTCACGCCTCACGGTGAGGTGAGAAGATTTATTTCTTTGCGATAATCATGACATTTTAAAAAAAATGCTGTTGATGCACAGATGAAATTCAGCTCACCTTAAACTGAATCATTGCAGCAGAGATTGATATACACTGCCTGGACAAAAAAAAAGGTCACACATTCTCATATTTTATTGGACGGCCTTTAGCTTTGAGTATGGCACTCATTCGCTGGGACATCGTTTCAATAAGCTTCTGCAATGTCACAGCATTTATTTCTGTCCACAGATGCATTAATTTTTTACCAAGATCACTGATACCTGTGCACACTATGTTGTCTTCCTTCCATGCAGCTATGTGGTGTATTGATTTTCAACACTGATCCGCTAAACGAGCAGCTTATTCTTCATAATTTAGTAGTTTGGACACAGATTGTTGATCTCATGTTGCAGTGAGAAGTTAAAGACATATTTCAGGCTAAATTCTAACTACACACATGCTGCTGATTGGCGTTTCACATCATTAACAGCTGATAAATGTCTTAAACTGTGTGGGTGTGTTAAAGGAAAATGATTGTCTCTGATGGTGGTGTTAAGTGTTGAGCCTCAGGTAAGTGTGCGATGCTAACCTGTGTATCCAGGTATCATCCTCTTCAGGTTACTGTCAGCGAGGCCTCTCAGTGTCAGACTGGTGTCAGTTTGTTCAGAGGAAACAACCTCAGGACGGGTCAGCAGCTCAGCCGTCAGCTTTCCGTACGACTTTCCAATGTTAAACTTCAGCTGTGGGCAATACCCCGTGTAACTAGAAAATAAGATAAATATCCTCAGTAGCTGCTTTGAAAAGGAAATTAAATGAACACAGCCGACAGAAAATTAAGATTCCAGCAGTTTAAACAAACACTTTAGAAAAAATAATGAGGATTTTAGGGGAGATATGTAATCAAAAATCTCTGAAAATAGGGGAATGAAATAAAATATGTGATTGTGTGGCTCTTTTTAGATGTTTTGAGTAATTTTGCATTGCTTTTATGTTTTTGATTGACTTGCAAATAAGTCAAAACAGCTACAAAGAGCTGCACAATCTATTTAAACTGCAAACCTTGTATTTTGGTGAAACACCATCAGTTAAAGTTAATTCTATTATTAGTTGTTATTAACTATGACCAAGCTGAGGCCAGCAGGATATTACTAGAAAGCAGCTGAGATCAGAAATACCCACAACAGATGATTGTGTTGACATCATTTATTATATCTTCGAGACGGAAAGAATTACTGTAAGAGGACAAGTTTTTGAAAAAAATGGTAAAGTAGGATTGTGTACGTTAAAACTGTGCAGCAATCATTTGTTAAATATGAGATATTTATCTGTTTGGTAGAATAATATGAGCAGCAGGACGACACACGTCTATGTTTAGGTTCTATTGAGTCTGAATTTGTATTTTGGAATGTTTTTTATATGGACATACAGTACTCAGTTATTTTTTTACTTTTCACCACAGCTGGTTTCTATGTTGAACAGGTTTTTACTAATCTCTGTAAATAAATGTAATATAATAATAATAATAATAATAATAATAATAATAATAATAATAATAATAATAATAATAATAATAATAATAATAGTTACTTAACTTTCCATCACAGCTGGTTTCTGTGTCGAACAGGGTTTACTAGTCTCTGTAAATAAATGTAATAATAATAATAATAATAATAATAATAATAATAATAATAATAATAATAATAATAATAATAATAATAGTTTCTTTACCTGGTTTCTATGTCAGACAGGTTTTTACTGGTCTGTGTTCATGTTTCTCCTGCAACATTTATAGTAATTTAGCAACATTTTATCCCTGATTATTTAACCTTAAACACTAAACCCAGCATTTGTTGTAAACTTACCCCGGGATAAAGTGTGGCTTCGGTGTGAGCAGAGCTTTTCCAACCTTAGGTCCGTATCTGTCCATGTCTGAGCAGCTGCAGGTCTGAGCTGGTTTCTGGTTGCTACAGAGAGAGAGTCAAACAAACTGCTGCTGTCATGGAGGTTTTTATACACAACTCTGCTGTAATACTCAGTCAGGGGTGTTATGATGAATTTACAGTGTTTAGGAAC
Organism: Amphiprion ocellaris; assembly: GCF_022539595.1. NCBI lineage: Eukaryota > Metazoa > Chordata > Actinopteri > Pomacentridae > Amphiprion > Amphiprion ocellaris. The sequence continues at coordinate 6,369,600 of NC_072782.1, forward strand.
ATTCAGACTGTAGGTTTTCTGTGCAGTAACAACCACAGCAGCTGTAGTTTGCACTTCTGACGGTTTGTCCTCATACTGTTCTTCTTTAAAAAGCTCAGAGAGATCATTGAAACTAAATTTTATATTCTCTCTAAACATTTTTCTTTACATGAATAAAGGAAGAAGTAGATAATGATAATTATATCCTAGACTGAAAGCAGAGACCATTCTTGACAAATGCTCAGCGGCGCCCCCTAGTGTAGTTCTGCAACATTTTAGAAATACTTAAAGTCAGAAAACTGATGGACACAACTGACTAAATAATCAAGTTCTAGTCCACACTCTTCTGATATAAACCTCAAAAAAATCTATTATTCTTCCCTTTTCAGAAGGACACCACCCCACGTTTTTTAAAATCAACCATTAACAGTGATAGGGAACTAATTAAGAAAATGCTCAAATTGAATCAGTAAACTTGTGCTTTGATTTATTTCCCAGCATAAGCCATATTAATTTAACTCGTTTGTTTAACTTAACTTACTATTACTGTCAAAATTACAATTTATAGTCGAAAAAGGAGCATAAAAGACATGAACGTGATCAAAATTTTAAATTATGAAAGAAACATGAACAATAATAACACAATTTTATTTGCATTAAATGCATTAATTTATATGTCTAGTCATTTATTTATTTATACATATACATACACATACACACACAAAAGGTGGCAAATTAAAGGAAAAAATATAATTTAGGGCAATATTAAGGTGTTAATTTGATCACTATCATATTACTCTTGAATAAATCTCACTAGAAAAAAATATATGTGTATATATATATATATATATATAAATAAATATAATATATATATATATATATATATATATAAAAAATAAAAAAAAACAAATATAGAAGAAAATTAGCAAAAAAGTAAAGCTAACCAATATAAATAATAATAATATATAAACCCAAATATAGAATAAAAAATATATATAATAAAAATAATATTTAAAAAATAAAACTGATGCAGTATATTTCTGCAACAGTGGCTTTTAGAGGGTTAAGGTGGACTTGAAATCACACTTTGTCCATTCAAAATAATATCTGAATATCAGCAAAAATGTACAAAATGCCCTGCTTTTAAATATAAGTGTTTTGAAACAAACAAACAACAAAAAAACTTGTGTGTCTTCTATAAATTTACTTATAGCTAAAAACATATTTGATAATTTGCAAAACATAAAAGGTAGGTAGTTAAAATGCATTATTTTTTACCACAGCTCCATTAACTCAGCTTAGTTCCGGTAATTTTCCACTGGTCATCCATTTCCTCCTGCTGTTGTTTTCTGCACCAACACTTCTACAATCACTTCCATACACACTGTTATGATCTATATGCTCGTTACTTTTACATTTACATATTAAAGCTGCAGTTAAATTTTACACAAATTAAATATGCTTTACAATTGCATCTTTTTTAAATTATAATTTAGCATACAAAAGGTCACAACAAACAAGTTGACAAATATGGCAAAAATATAAAAAAATATATTTAAAATAAATTATAAAAATGGTCAGAATAGCTGTTTATCCATTTATCGAGTGGGATGAAGTTTAAATGAAAAATACAGAAATTAAAACACAAGTAAGTAAACATAGGAACAAACAAAATGGAGGAATAGTTAAATCACAGTTCTTCAGTACAGTAACAGTTGTAACTTTGTGCACACTGAGCTTTAGTTTGGTGTCTTGGCGGATGTGAATGAAGCTGAGCGTCGGATCAGATGACCTGTGCTGTCACTGCTCACCTGGGGAATGCAGATCATATCAGCAGCTCCCATTCTACACATTCCTACTGTCGCAGTGACGAAACAGCGTTTTCTGTTTCAGCCTCTTCTTTACAGTTCTGCTTTTCACACACGCATACAATAAGCACCGTATATCCACTCAGGAATGTCAGCATATTACGTGTGTGGTATGTTAAGACATGTAGGTCATGACGGTGAGTTTTTTGTTTCCAGCTTGCGGGAAACATGTAAGTTTCATTCTGTAAATACGTCAAGTTCCCAGGCTGACTGTGTGTGAGCGTGTCTTGACCCGTTCTTGTTCTGTTTTGGATTTCTTACAGGTGAGGAGGACAAATCAGGTATTTCAAATAGTGTTGCAGCTGAGTCACCTTCTTCCCCGGCGTTTGGTGACAGCAAAGAGCGGGTATGAACATGCAGCTGTGATGTGGAGAGGCGTGGTGAAGCAGCAGAGGCGGATCACGGGGGATGTTTTCAATGCTGCATCACCAGCTCACCTCAGCTAATGACTGCGTGGGTTGTCCAAACTGCTGTTCCTTTTTTGCCTTTTGTATCTCAGCAGCAGAGGTGCGAGGAACCTTTCTCGGAGATGAATCTATACAGGAGCTTTGGAAACCTCATGGAGGCTTGGTTAAGTGAAGGAAACCCACCGTGTCCTGACTCAGAGTGGAGTGGAAGTAACGCTGAAGACTCTCCCACACCTTCGCCTGAAAACCTGCGCTCAGAATCGGTGGACTCCGGAGTGGAGACGGCCAGCTGTGACATGTCTTCTCCAGCTGCATCCCCTGACAACACAGAGATGGATCTGTTCACGCCTCTGCTCACCCCAGCATCGACATCGCAGTCTCCCATCCTCCTCTCTCCTGCACCTTCCTCATCCTCGTCTTCGTCCCCTCATCTCTGCCTGAGCAGAGCAGAGAAGAACCCCACTGAAGCCTTGCACTCAGAGCAAACCCTGCAGAGGACCGACTCTAGACAGCCGAAAGAAAACCCGAAACCCCTGACAGTGGAGGAGGTGCTCAGTCGACGGCCTCGAGCATCTTTTCTATCCAAACGGCAAGCATCAGAGTTAGTGAGAGGTCAGAGGTCAGGGAGTTTTGGCTCCAGACGGACAGTCAAGCCATCTGTTCCCGTCAGGCAGATGTCAGAGGTGTGCAGAAGACCGCTGTCTGCTCTGAGCTACGACAAGCCCAGATCAGAGGTGAGATTCTCCTTAACCCTCGTGTCGTCCTGCGGGTCAAAATTGACCCGTGTTAAAGTTTGAAAATGTGGGGGGAAAAAATATTCTCACAGTGAAACTTCTGATGTCCATATTTTCAACATTTTTGGGAAATCTTTGAACATTTTTTTGGTGGGAAAAAAAGAAATGTTAAAAATGTTTCTTAAGAACATTCAGCGAATTTTGCTGGATTTTGGTTGATTTTTTTGTGAATGTTCTCAAAAAAACATGAGAAGTTTTACTGATAAATATGTAATCACTTTAGATTATTTTAGAATTGTTTTGGAAGATTTTTACTCATTTTTTGAAAATATTTACAAGAATTTTCTTGCCAATTTTGGGGATTATTTTTATTTTTTTTTTAAATAAAACTTTTAAGGGAAGTTTATAAGGAATTATTGGAATTTTCTTCCTGAAGGTTTTGCAAATTTTTTTGCAGATTTTTTTTTATTTTTTAATTTTTTTAAGACAAGGAAACAATATTTTTTGGTGCCCATAAATGACAACAGGAGGGTTAAGACATGTAGGTCATGACGGTGACTTTTTTGTTTCCAGCTTGTTTGACTGAAAGTTTTGACTTGTCACTTACAAGTCAAAGCTTTCAAACATTTAAATACTGCATCTAATTTTTGTTTGTTCCTCTCTGGGACAGGTTTCAGGTAAATTAGTCACAGCTACATGCACCATCTTGCACAGCACAGTGTTGTAAAGGTTAAAGTAAAGCCTGGCGTTTAACTAGGCCTCTACTTTTACTTTAGTTAAAAGGTTGCAACACCCTTTAACTACTCACTAAGCTGCTTTCAAATTTAAAGTAAGACAGGCATGCCATTACTCATGCAGGATCTCTTTCATGCGGTGGATCAGAAACCAGTCTGCCCAGCTGTCAGGCATGAGAAGAATGGATGGAGACATGTGGGGCAAGTTGAGCAGTCTGTGGGTTTTTGATAAAAATCACAGACAGTGTTATGAACCAGACGGTAGAAAATAATCTGTCTTAGTTTGAGTCTGACCATTGCAGCAGGAGAACATTGCATACATTCCTCTTCACTCTCATCAGTGTAGATATCAGCACAACGAGGTGTTGAAACAACTGGATTAAATGTTCTATTAGAATTTAATTTGTCCAGAATGTTTGTGTCAATTTTTGGGTGTGTCATGTAGATTTCTTTGTAGCCTTTTGGCCACAGTTAAAAGGTTTGTTGAACATACCATAAAGTCATAATCGCCCAATTAAATAGGTCACTTATTTTAATTATGTTTAATTACACTTTGATTATTCAGCCCAACTTCAACCGCTTTGAATGTGAATTGAAATTAGAAACAGTCAAATCTGGATATTCAGACTAAACAGGTTGAGATTTTCATTGTTCATTTCAAAGAAAGAAACACTTAATAAGATCAAAACATAAGGCAGCCTTTGATGTTGTCATCATGCTGTCATATTATGAGGAACTCCCTTATTATATCTAGTCTCAATATAAGTTTGGTGTTAGACTGACTTACGCTAACTAATGTTAGCATGCTACCAAGATAACATGTTGATTTTTCATGTGTAATGTTTACTGTCTTAGTTTAGCTTAGCATGCTAACATGTGGAAATAGCTCTAAACACTGAGGCTAAATCTGATGTAAATTTTGTTAGTTTTTCAGGTATTTAGTTAGAAAGCGAAGTGAAATTTGGTTTCCAATGAAGGCCCCCACATGACAAGTCAGAGGATCACAGTGAAACAAGAAAAACACTCAGAGAACGCAGTACTTTGCCAAGGCTGCTCAGTCGTATCATTTCCAGAGGCTGAAATCTTGAAAAAATTTGTGTCAGAAATCACGACACCATAGAATGTGTCCATTTAATATAGATGTACCCACAAACAAACCACATCGGTGTCGGTACTGTATAAGTGCAGAGCACTAATACAGCAAAAGGAGGTGTAAGGCGCTCCTTCTGTACGTTGGCCTACAGGTCACCCTTGGGCAATGTGTAGCACCTGTTTAGCCTCCCGATCAGGGTTACGTGAAACCGTGACTTGCAGGTGGATGGATGATTTGACAAGCAGATTCAGTTAAAGTGAATATATGGTTGTATAATCGCAACACTGGGCGGAGGAATCCAGAGATCAAAGTACAGGGTTCCAAGTCCAGTATGGACACTGCAGCTGAAGAAGGCAACGGAAGACCACAGTATTTATTCCTAGTACAAAAATGAACTCCAGTCAATGTCGGTTTAAGCTCATTGATGTGAATGGAGCCTTCAGGGAAGAAGCCTCATCCGGTAGGGAACTTCATGTGCCACAGGTGAACCCCGATCGTAATCTAGCAACTGTAGGCAGACTGAAAGCATGGAAGACCCACAGACAAAATGACGTTTTGCATGTGTACTTTATGTACAGATACTGAATCGCGTAACCTAAATATGTAGCGGGCGGCAGGACTTGATGGGACTTGGAAACACCCCCACAATTTAATCGATTGTTCCTTGTATCATTTCCGATGGATAAGTCCCGATAAGTCTGCAGCAGTGGATTTGTAGTAGGATCACAATCATTTTAGCCAAACTAGCAGCCTGACTGAGATTTGTTGCTCTTTGATTGAGGCTGAAACATCTATCGGATGAATTGCCAAGAAATTTTGAAGAAATATACGTGGTTCCCAGATGATGAAATCTAATGTTGCTGGTGATCCATCTTTCCACCACGAGGATGACTTAGTTGGTGAAACATCTCAACAAATTTGCTGTAGTTGTAATAATTTATTGATTATTACTCTGCCAAGGAATGCGGAGGAGTTCTGTGACGATCAGCGTCCGTCTGTCTGTCTGTTAGCAACATTACTCAAAAGTGGACCAATGAATTTGGATGAAATTTTCAGGGAAGGTCAGAAATTAAACAAGGACCTCATATTTTTAACCTTCGTGTCGTCCTGCGGGTCAAAATTTACCCATTTTAAAATGTGAAAATGTGGGAAAAAACATATATTTTCACAGTGAAACTTCTGATGTCCACATTTTCAACATTTTTGGGAAATCTTTGAACATTTTTTTGGTGGGGAAAAAAGAAAAGCTATAAATCAACCAAAATCCAGCGAATTTCGCTGGATTTTGGTTGATTTTTATGTGAATGTTCTTAAAGAAAATATTAGAAGTTTTATTGATATATATGGAATCACTTTAGACATTTTTAGGATTTTTTTGGGAAGATTTTTGCTCATTTTTTGAAAATATTTACAAGAATTGTCTTGCCAAATTTGGTGGATATTTAAAAAAAAATAAAACGTTTAAAGGAAACTTTTAAGGAATTATTGGAATTTTCTTGCTGAAGGTTTTGCAAATTTTCAGAAATTTGGGGCATTTTTTTGCAGAATATTTGGATTTTTTTCAGACAAGGAAACAATATTTTTTGGTGCCTGTAAATGAGGACAACAGGAGGGTTAAGGCAGAACTCCTGTTTCTCAGCTGAGTGAACTTCACCTCATTCACAGAAGAAGAGGACTGCCTAAATTCAGTTGACTAACATAACTTTACTGATCTGTGCAGGAGGGGAAAGAACTGAGTCCCGGCCTCAACTACCTGGAGCAGGTTTGCCAAATGCTAGAAGAAATAGCCAGACAACAGATGCACAGCCGAGCGTTACAGACAGAGATGGATGCTCTGTGTGAGGATCAAGACATGGAGGTGAGTCAGCAGATGACATTTATGTTTGACATCTTTGGAAGCCACCTAAGAATTTGACATAGTTCCTACAGTCCAGAAACGTGACACGGGCTTGTTAAATAGCTGATGACAGGAAGTGTGCTTGCAGCCTGAGGGCTTGTACGAATTAAACCGTGACAACACTGTCCTCATCACCTGATTTCCTTGAAGGTTGCCGACACCTGTCAGACCGACTCTACGGCTGCCAAGGAGGATGCCGCTTCTTGTCAACAACTTGAACACACAGAAAACAGAGAGCAGACTTCCAGCGAACCCCAGAGGAGGAGAGAGTTTCCCTACGGACATTTTCGTCAGAGATCAGCTTCAGACACGACTCTCGCAGCGCTGCATTTAAGTGAGTCGTCTGTCACCTGCTTCTGTCCTGATTTCATTTTGTGGTCATATTTTTGTGCAGGTGTTGTTACATGGGAAAGAGCAGCTCGTATGAAAGGCCATGTTCTGTGTTTGTAAATTGCTGTGTGGGTGCTTGGTGCAGGAAGGTTGAATGCAGACTGCAGAGGGCAGCATCTGAGTGCACATGACCTGCTGGAGGAGGAAGAGGAAGACCATGAAAACCGGGTACAATACGCTCAAATAAACACATAATTTGTACTTAAATAATAAACACAATCAATGTAACAGCTACATAATGCATACATGATGTTCCATGTACTGTGTTATTGTGAGTTTCAAAGATTTTGTTGCCTCTAAATCTAATATTTTTCTGGTCCAAAAATATTTGTATTTTCTCAGGAATCTACCAAGAAGGATACGAGTAAAAGCAACAAGACGTGGAGGTTAAGAATTACATCTTTGAGGAGAGGGCAGTCTCTTGCATCAGATACGAAGGGGTGAGATCTAGTATTTATTACTGTAAGCGCTAATGCCTCCAGTTTTCCACAATGTCTTGTATCCGCTCTGCCTGATGAATTTTTTATCTATAAAGCCAACAGATGCAGTCATCTGAGAAAAACTTGGTCCGACGACACCTCAGCCAGCTGTTCAGGAGGAGAAGGAAAACTCTGCCTGTGTAAAATGGACCACAGAGTCTGTGCCGATGTTTTGGCATTTTGGTTTCACTGGAGGAGGAGAAGCTTTACTTTAGGCACTGAAGCTGCTTTCAAAATGACTTCCTATTGACGCCATGATGCAACAATTTGCCATGCTTCTTTATTGTAAAATGTACACTTGCTTTTTAAAAATTTTATACTGACAAATGGAGTCTTTCTCTGTAAAATTGTGACTGGGAATTAAATGTGTAACTTGTTTCTTTGTCATAATGTGCAGTTCATATCAATATCTACGCTCTAATTGTCAAATAATAGAATGTAAATATACTTTTCTAAAAAAAATGCAGTTTTGCCTTTTTGTTATTCTGCAACAGAAGAGGTACATCCATCATTACAATAAATACAGCTGAGAGAAATTAAACAAAGACACAGACTTTCTAATGGCATTCTGTCTAATGTCAGATCATATTTTTAACCTAGAAGATGCAAATGTATCTTCATAAATGATGCAACTAGTGTTTATTATTTTTAATTACTTATTTAGTCTGTCAAAAGTCAGAAAATAGTGTGCATCAGAGCTTAAGGTCATGTCTGTATATTGTTTTTTAGCATTTCAGGCTACATAATGGAGAAAAGCAGTGGAGTGTGGCATTTTGGAATCTAGATCCACTCATTATTTGATTTTTATTTTTTTTTTTTGCTGTCTAAATAACTGAACTTATTGTTTTTAAAATCAGTCACTGATGTTTAACTCAGTCAGTGCACCAGCGAACTATTTCATACTTTAAGATGAATGAAGTGATTTTAATTAATTAAAATAAGTGTCCTGTATAAAATGATATAAAATTTTGAGGCATCAAAACCAACTTTTAAGTTTCATTTCAACTGCAAAAAAATGGCACTATACAAAGTCAGAAATAGCACTCATTATTGAGTATTTTTTGCATTTTTACCCTAAAACTTCCCTTTAATCAATGAAAAGTCATTTTAAAACCTCACTAATGTCCATTTTAAGACTGGCTTTTCGAATTACATATTGCAGGAAGCACAACAATGAGACGGACAGATTCTGCAGGCGTGATCACTCAGACTTCTGACAGGTAACAAGTGCAGGCCACACAGAGGTACTTTCGCATTTATTTAATCTTTATTCACCTAGTTTGGGGGGGAGCGGATAGACCTCCCCTGGCATTCCCATGTAAAGAGATGTCAATGACAAACACGTCCAACCAAACGAGAGAAGGTGAATAGGATTCCAGTCCATACATAAAATACATTTATTTACTATTTATTGAACCACCAGCATCCATTAGTCCCACACAGCATCAGTCTGTGCTATTAAATATATAGAGATAACATCTATGGAGGATTTTATTTACTGCATGTGAGAGAGAGAGAGGGGGTTGGCAGAGAGGGTAGAGCTTATAGTATGTAAAGAGTGGTGGTGGAGGTGGTGGTGGGGAGCAGCGTGGAGTCATGCCTGCAGTGGCCCCCTTGTCTACATGATGCCACAGGAGGACAAGGGGTTGGCGATCTGGCAGGTGCAGGCTGACTGGCAGTATTGACGCACAGTCTGGTAGCAGCTGCGGTCGGCGTCCCCCCCCCACTGCACGGGCCCGTTGGGGTCGGAGGGCAAGCGGCTCAGGATGCTGGTGTTGATGGCCAGAGCAGCCAGGCCATAGTCAGTGAACAGCACCGTCTCGCGCCGGCACGTGGGGCAGGAGATGAACTTGTACTTGGGACAGGACTCGTAGAGGATCTGCAGGCATTCCTCGCACACCGAGTGCAGGCAGGAGAGGATGCGCGGACGCTTCCCGGCGAAGTTGTAGGTGTGGCCGCAGGTGGGGCAGTCCAGGGGCTCGCAGGGCATGACGGGCCCCGAGGAGGAGGAGGAGGACGTGGACGAGGAGGTGGAGGAGGAGCGCAGCACGTACTGGTTGACTATGACGTCCTCCATCTTGTAGTGGAACTGGTGGTAGCAGATTTCGTTGGCACTGGTTTTGCGCTGCGCCAGGAAGCTCTGCTCCCTGCGAGTCATCGGGGCCGGCGGAGACACCATGGGCCTGGGGGAGCCGGATATGTCCAGCGTCAGGTCGCTGCAGGCCTGGTTGACGATGATCTCGCCCTCGCCTCCGCCGTCCCACGCCACTCTGGGGGGCGGGGCATAGCGCGGCTGGGTGACGGGCACAGGGCACTCTCTGGGGAACTTCTCCGACTGGATGATCTTGACGGTGTCCATGGGGATGGTGACGGGCTGACGCCTGAGGCAGGACATTCGCACGTTTTTGGAGGTGGAAGAGAGAGGGGCTGTGGCTCTAATCAGACACCCCTGCCTGGTTCTGCACAAGGGGAAAAAGATTGGACTCTTTCTCTAAAGTCAGCCATTGGAGGGAACATGGGGACGGATGGTTGCCTCCATGTTTCCCTCAAGAGATCCCCCCCTGGTGGGCGCTGTTGTCAGCCTGAGTCTTTATGAGGACGAGACAGATAGAGGAGCTCAGCCAGAGCACTGCAAACTGAAGCTAATGTGAACAGATGGTTTAACAGTCCAGCTTACACTTTCCGACCAGTGTTGACTACTTGAAGGTAGTTTTTTGTTGTTTAACCCAGTTATGCTGATGTTTCCTGTGCTGTCTTTGATGGCTACCTGCTGAAATGTATATTCATATAAGAAGACCGTTACTTTAGCACAAAGATATAATATAAATAATCTCAAATGCACGCAAATGCTCACATATATACATACAGTACAGGTTGGTGGATTTCTGCATTCACAGAGTGGTTTGGGGGTTGATTACAGGCAGTTCAGAAAAGGTCCAGGAGGTATTGTCTGAAACTATATCCTGTGGCCTGTTAAGGGAAACTCTTCCCTTGTCAAATGAGACTTTAAATGTGTTTCTCGCTCAAGCTTAACTTCCTGTTTTTGGCTGCGGGTGTGTTACACATTGACTTGAGTGCGTGAGAAAGAAAGAGTAAGCTTCAGTCTTTCTCTCTGCTCTTGGTCCGGTGTGGTCAGGTGACCCTGTGAGACCCTGTCAGTGGCTTGTTGATAAGAAGGAGGGAGGAGGTCCTTTTATAATGCTCCAGGAATGACTCCTTCAAACTCCAAGGCTCCTGAATTCCTCAGAGGTGGGAGTGAAGGGGTTTGTATTTGGACTTTCAGACAGTCCTCCCAAACCGAGCAGAGAGAGTGATAACAGTTAGGACGCCTCTGTGCTTGTCTCCCTTTTCCTCAGATCCATAACGTGTTTCCTTTGGTCCATCTACCTGTAAAAACAGAAACGAGATACAAAAAAAAAGGGTTTTAGTATTATTTTTTAGAACAGTACAAGTGTAGTGTTTATTATGTTTCTCGGATGTGTGGCATTAGTTTGACTCTGTTATATTTCTGTGTATGATTGACTGATAGTCACTCAGTCTGTCCTATTTCTTTTCCCATCTTGGCATTGGCTCAGGTGTGTCTCTTCAAAGAATGAGAAAATTATTATGTTGCCACTCGCTCGAGGGCACAGTACACAGAGCACGCCTTTCCTTTCACTGAACACAATCAACAAACGTGAACACCAAGTTCATATGTAGTGTCTTCTAGTCGTACGAGTTACAAACACAGCACACCCAATGCTCATCCTGAGGCGGGACAAAATTACTTTCATGTTTACTGATCATTCATCTGTCCCTCTCAACCCGCCGACCAGCAGCAGATGGGTCCCCCACATAAAGAGCTGGGTTCTGCTCAAGGTTTCTTCCCATTAAAAAGGAGTTTTTTCTTGCCACTGTCGCCTTAGGGCTGCTCTGGGGGTTCAGGCATATGGGTTCTTGAGACAATTTGACCTGTAATTGGCGCTATATAAATAAAATTGAATTGATTGATGATGTTCTTGTTTAATTTGAAACTGAATTTGTGAGTTTTCTGCCAGTTATGTATTTAAGTAACTATTTTTGTTAGATACACCTGTTTAGTGCAGTTCAGTTCCACTGTTCTTCCACAAAAATTTTATGATGCCTTTAAGGGTAAAGCTTTTACTGGTGCCATCAAATGATTCAGCACTGAGGTCATATTTAATGGTGTTGTACAATTACATTATGTTGGAACGTTTCTAATATCCTGCCTTCATCATGTACATAAATAAGATGATCTAGTCTCCTAAAGCTATGACCCCAGTAAAAAAATATACAATTTAATTCGCACATTTAAAAAAGTTACAAGAAACATTATAAGTTTTGTAAAGATCAATGTAATAGCAGAGCTGTATTAGATTGTGCAGATGTTTTACAGTCTTTCTTTACATATTTGGGGTTTATCATTCTGTAGATGCACATATTGTAATTGCAAATTTGTTTCATTCGTTGTTGTAAAGATTGATAGTAATGCCCTCTGTTCTGGTGCACAGAAACATAAGAATATATAGTTCAAGCGAAGCCAGGAATGTAGAAACACTACGGTTATGTGCATCATCAGAGGAGGTAAATTACATTTTGAGCGTCTTAGAACCTTTAAATGTGTAACAATTTACTGTGCTGTGACCTGGCTGCATTAAACACAGGAAATGCAACATCGCAGCTTGCCACACCGTGTGGTCAGAGCAGGTGATTGTGACACAGATGCGTTACGGCTCCCGTCATTCCTCCTACTTCCTGACGACGCTCAGTCATCCTGCGTCGGTTCCACCGTATCGTTGCGTGGGAACGATCTGCATGGAGGGTTTGTGTCATACTGCGTGTGTGGGCCCATGAAAAAGAACAAGTGTATGGATGGATGATTTTAGCCCGACCAAAACAATAGATGCCAAACAGCAGAAGAGGGAGGATGACACATCGTTCATTCTGTGCGAGGCTGTCAACACTGATGATTCATTATACGAGGGAAAAAACTGAACAGAGGAGGTGACCTACATGCGAGGAAGAAAGAGAAAGAGAGAGAGAGAGCACAGCACAGCACAGGTCCCGGGTTCTATTTATGGTTTGTTTATCTGAGCACTTCTCTGTGGTTTCCTGCCCCCAACCTTTGCTGAAGATTCACACTGACTGAGAAAGATGCACCCAACAGGCGGAAGCGCTTTAGCCCATTACGTTCACGTGATGCGCTGAGCCATATCGGGCAAACGCGCAGACGTTTGTTTCTCCCATTTATCCTTTTCTCTGTTAATCTGTTGACACTCAGACACCAGAGCTGGGAGCCAAAATCCCTCACAATCACACCAATCTCTCACACAATCCCGCCAAATGTGTCCATCCAGCTCTGCAGTGCTGCAACACTTCTCCCGAAATAGCCTCTGTTCCTTTCTCATGCGCACACAGCATCCATTCATGCACATTTCATAAGGCTGGAGGTTAGCACTCAAGAAACAAAAGGACATTATTTTCACCCAAATGCCTTGATTTTAGTGCATATAGAAGCTAAACTTACTGCTTCTGGAGATCTGGGACTGACTGATTATCAGCCTGGCAGTTCGTATCAGATATTCAACATTTTCTGATTATCATCATCATGTAATTATTTAAAGATTCATACTAAAATAAATACATTTACTTTAGCTTTGACGCAGCCACCTCTTTCTGTCTGCACTGTGTGAATGTTTACACGTCATGAACAAAAGCCAAACAACACTGATGGATCAATGTTGAAAAGTTCTTTTTTAATAAAACATACACTACCAGTCAAAAGTCTGGACACACCTTCTCATTCAATGCTTTTTATTTATTTGTATTATTTTCTACATTGTAAATTAATACTGAAGTTTAACACTTTTTTGTTTACAACATACCTCCATATGTATTCTTTTATAATTTTGATCTACAATGTACAAAATAATTCAATAAAAACCATTAAATGAGAAGGTGTGTCCAAACTTTTGACTGGCAGTGTATGTAAAAACATAAAAAAGTAAAGGCATATCAGGGAGGTTTTGTGTTGGAGTTGGAGAATTCTACATTTTCACACCAAGATTTTCATTTTAACTGCAAATATATGTCAGTGATGATCAGTAATTGGTCTTCTTGATTACTAATAATCAGCATGAGCCCTGAAAACAATATATTGGTCGACCATTTTTCTGAGAAATGAATCATGAATCTTTTTATATATATATATATATATATATATATATATATATATATATATATATATATATATATATATATATATATATATATATATATATATATATATATATATAAATAAAATCACCTGGCAAATACAGACAACACTAACTTGGAAAGTTAAAATGATCTACTTTTGCATCATGATTCCAATGCCTTGTTATATGGCTAAATTAATATCAGAATACTAATTTGTATGTTATTATTTAAAGGGAGTTTATTTCTGTTTTGTGATAGTTTTGTAAAACACAGTATGACAGTATAGTCCTAATTATTGCTAAATACTAAACCTATCTGTGATACAGAGTCTTGTCAGTTTATTAGTCTTGTTTACGTATCGTTTTTAATCAGAAAATTACCAATTTAAGCTACATTTTGTCTATTTTGTACTGTTCTAAGTAGTTGCATTTTAGCAAATTTTGCTAGGCTTAAGGCCTGCATTTTTAATTAATTGAAAACACTGTAAGAAGATAGTTTTGAATTAGTGCTGGAGCCAATAACGATACAGATATATCTGTATTTCTGTACATATGGACCAATTAAATGAAGGCAAGAAATGCAAGGATGTTTTTGAGGTGATTTAGAAACTTTGTGTGAAAAGGAATCTAAGAAACATACTTTTGTGTATATGAACATTTGATCATTCCTACATACATCGATGTTGTTTTCTATAAACTCTAAAACATCCAGTATCAGTTGGGCCCAAAAAATGATCTGACAGATCTTGTGTGTCTAGACTCCTTCAGAGGATGTAAACAGCTTGTAAAAAGGACTCCTTCTGATAATGGCAAAGGTCGAGTTGATAAAGCATCTAGGCTGCACGAGGATCCTTTGAGCCTGGGGGAGATGAAGCAGCTAAAATTACCCTCTAATTTGGTGACAGCGCTATGAAAAGGGCTGATAAGTGATGCGGGCTGCCTGCTGATGGGCCAGCTTTGGCGCAGCCTCCGCCTAACCGACGGAGCCCTCTCTCCGCTTATGTAAGGAGCTCATCTTCCACCCAGCCACCATATTAACACAGTGTAAACTGCTGCAGCTCCCCACAGTCTTCACATTGCTTGTGTGTGTGTGTGTGTGTGTGTGTGTGAGAAGCTCTGGATGCTTTTCCTGTAGAGGAATTATTACACTAATGAAATCATGGCAGGCATTTGACCTCATCATCGCAAGCAAGAGGAAGAAGAGGAGCGCTGACCACAGAGATGTCAGAAGAGTCTGCCTCAGCAGCGAATTCTTCATAGCATTAAACACACACAGAGCTGCATTCACATTTTAGACATACACACACACACACACACACACACACACACATACACACACACACACACATACACACACACACGCACACACACACATCCTCCAACATTCTCACCCTCCGACGACTCCCTATCACGTACAGGGCAACACCCTTTACATTCCTGTGGACTCACAAACAAACTGATAACGGGCCGGTAGGAGCCACTAGGAGGAGTATTTTTAAATGCTAGATTACCTGATTAAACTGACACAGACAAAACCTGAAAAGAGAGAAAGCACATGCCGATCCGCGCACCTTTGCAGAACATTCCTGTCATATCACACTCTGCTCATACTCTGTTCCTCGGTGGATTTCACACTGGTCCTCGCGAACGCTGTGGATTGATTCCACCTGTGCAGATCGGAGTGCAGGGGAAGGGCACCATGTTCTGAATGAGTCATAGAGACGCATCCGTCTGTCTGACTGTCTGTCTGTCTGTCTGTCTGTCTCACCCTCTCGCTCTCTGCCCATCTATCTATCCGTACGTTGGCCTGGACAGAACACAAGGTCCGGGTCTTTGTGCCCCGGCGCCACATACCAGCAGCATGTCAGGTATGCCAGCTATGTTGAGATTTGCATCCACATTCGTAGCTCGGCTGGTAAAAACACATCGACACGTCTGTGCCAGGACCTGTGCTGAATATTATGTTGTATTTTCATTACGTAACATGTTGTGACCTTAGCGGGATCTGAGGGCAAATCCCCCAGATTTACTGTATGTTTACTGGTTGCAGCTTTTCTCTGCAGATAACGCAGTTTGCAGAGACTAAATGAAAATAATGTCAAAGCAGGAGGCTTTATTATGTTGTAGATGTTGCAGTTTGGAGAGAAAATCAAGCGTGGCATTGCATAAATGTGTGTTTTTATGCTCCAGGTGTTTAATTTTTATTTGTTACAGCCATGATATGCAAAACTTTAAATGCTCAGGCCTTAATTTTGTGTAGTTTTTTTAAACTTCTTGTATCCTTTTCATACTAGATTATAGAATTTTTTCACACAAACATGATTTTTTCTCATAAAATAGGTTGCTGTAATTTAAATGCCAGTATGTAAATACATGTAGATAGTATTCCCAGGATTTTAATCCACATATGATGCTTGCATCCATCCATCTGTCATAATTACAGCGAAGTGCATAAGTGCAGTCGGATGTTTGTGTTTTTGCTTGGGCAGAAAGTGCTCAGTGTGTGTGTGTGGTGAGGTGTTGTTTTTAATAATTCAGCCCTGCTGTCATTCACGGCAGACATCGGCCATTTTGCCTCGCAATTCATTACAGCCAAGTGCTCTTTGTTCTCGTGTATGTAGCTCCCACAGCAACATGGCAGAGCTGCACACGGGCAGAAAAACAAAAAGCAATAATCGCTCCACCTGACACAGACCTCATGGAAGATTCATGAAGCAAAAAAGCTCTGCAAGTGTCCACCTCTTCAATAGCAACCGGATTGATTAAGGCGATGGATTTTGCTCTTAAAGACTCTGCCTCTGCATTGGTTGAAGGTGGACAGCAGGGATGATGCACGACAGCGACTCGTATATGAGATAGAATTGAGGTGGCCAAAATATTTGGACAGTGTGAGATGGAGTCAGTGTGCTGCTTCGCCAGTGGGAGGGGTGCGTTCGGGAGCAGCAGTTATGCAATCGCAGCATGGAGCCCTCTCACTGCAGCGCCAATGTATGGCCAATATGGAGATGCTTTAGTGTTTGCTGACAGCTACAGAACAGGCCGTTCCTGCCCCGTCCTTTCTACCCCCTGCACTCCCTCCTCCACCTGTCTGTCTGTCTGTCTGTCTGTCTGTCTGTCTGTGTGTGTGTGCAGAGGTCTGTCAAATGTCACAACCGCTGGAGACAGGAAACCCTCAAGATAGCATCTGCTCTCTATTCACAGTTTCCAACCACTGTTTATGGTCTGCGTAGATAAGCAGGTGTGCAGGTGTGTGTCTCTGTGGGTGTACATGTGTCTCCATTCATGCATCTGTGTGTGTATATGTCTGCAAAATGGACGTCCATGATGCAACCGCCATGCAAATCCCAGCTTAACGTAACAAAGCCACCTCTGCCTATGTCATCCACGCACAAAGAGACACAGAAAGAAAAGAGCATCAATGTAGATGAGCCACACCTCACAGACCTGAAACGTTCATGATCTGAAGATTTGAAGACACAGAAAAGCCTCAGCATCGTCACCACATAACAGACGAAAAGCCTCGTCTCATTCTCACCTGTCTGTCACTCGTCTTGTTCTCGCCCTTTCTCGCCTTCCTCGCTCTCGGTCCAGCTTTTTTTGCTGAGATGTCTCTGTGAAGATCAACCAAGCTGCTTTGTCCAGAGGGAGGATGCTCTCTCCTGTCCTGTTTGCTTCTACAAGGATGAACAATGAGCAGCAGCGAGGGGAGGAAGAGATGGAGGAGATGTAAGATGGAGGAAGCACATCATGTCTCGGGCTGCTTTCATCGACCTCCGCATCCCTCGTCTCCTCTCTGGTACCTTTGTCCTTCACTCTGCCAACCCTCCTTCTCCTCCGAGCTGTGACTGACCCTCTGGTATCTCTCTCTCCATCCCCTGTTTTCCTCTTCTTTCAGGTTTCACAGCTTCTTCTCTGCTGAGCTTCTGCGCTGACTCCCAGTTCTCTCTTTCTGCTGGTCTTCAGGTAAAACCTCTCTCCTCCTTCTGCTCCTGTTATCTCTCCTCTTGCCTCAGCTGCTGTTCATTACTGCTCTTTCTCCTCGTCCGTCTGCTCCAGTCAGTGCATCTCTCAGTCACACATGCGCAGTGTTTTCACACATACATGCACACACACTCACTCACACACACTCTTCCTCTCTCTGTGTCTCTGTGCTTCTGGCTGCCTCCTTATGCATGTGGTTGATTTTTCCTGCCCACCCCCTCCTATCTCTCTCTCTCTCTCTCTCTCTCCCACTCACAATCAGCCTCTCTCGCCCTCTCGTTCGCTCTCTCTCGCTGCAGCACACACTGCAGTGCCTCTGCAGGCAGGATCACGTTTTCCCGTTGCCAGAGAAAATATTTCAGCCAATGAGGAACGTTTAACAATGCTCCCCCACCACCACCACCACCACCACCGCCTTCCCCTGTCTAAACACACATATGCACATTTACCCACAGCCTTCTGAGATATGAAAGCAACACAAGCTATCAGTCAGGCTTTATATGCACAGGCTCAAACATATGGTACCAGCCAGGCGCACAGGAAACACAGGAAGCCGGTGTAAACAGAGCCAACGTACAGAGTGCAGCACATCAGACGTGAACATAAATTCACTCACAAATTAAGTTTGTGTCAAGCTGCTGACTGGAAGCTTCATCAAAGACCACATGTGACTCATGTTTGCAGAAAATGGGTTCCTTTGAGAGGAGCCTTAGTAAAGCAAAACTGCAGCAGAGAGGTGCCATTTGTATTAAATCCTCATTAAGACATTTGAAAAAAATAAAGACTGCTGAGCATCAATAGAGTCACAACATCCTAATCTTCCACCACATGCAGTGATGTTGCATAACGAAGATTTTTAATAAGTTTTGTATCTGCTCAGGCTTTCATGCTGACCAATAAATAATCCTCAGATCAAAGAGGAAAAAAACATGATGTGAATTTTAAATCAATGTAAGAGGGATATCCTTACATAATGTGGCCATCAAATGCAAAATGTAATGAGGACAACAGCAAACTCTGTACACCAAATAGATCTTGTTTGGAGGAGTTTGTTTCAGGAAACCACAGTACACAACAATTTACACAACATTGCTGCAACACGGGTTGCTCAGACTTTAGTATCTTCCTTGCTTTTGTCCAGCAGCATGTTTTCGACACCTTGAAATCATGTTAAATATGTCACTATAAGTTCAAATACTCCATCCATTGCCATCCACACTTTAAACACCATTGTGAAGTTTGCAGATGACACGACTATGATGGGTTTTATATCAGACAACGATGAGACCCACTACAGGGAGGAGATCCAGCACCTGACCAAGTGGTGTTCACACAACAACCTGGTCCTGAACACCAGGAAAACCAAGGAGGTCATTGTGAACCACAGGAGAGCTTGGAAGACAGCCCATGGTCCTCTCCTCATGCACGGAAAGGACGTAGAGTTGATAGTATCAAGTTGATAACATCAAGTTAGTGGGCGTCCACATCACCCTGAACACCTCTCAAGAAAGCCCAGCAAAGACTTTGTTTCCTCAAGAGGCTCAAACGGACTGCTGACAAATTTCTATCGAACCACCATGAAGAGCATTCTCTGTCTCGGTATGGTGGTCTGGTATGGCAGCAGGATGGGAAGGACTTGGCAGGGTGGTAAAGACAGCTCAGGGGATTGCGGGATGCTCTCTGCCAAACCTGGACTCTATCTATGCATGGTCGCCTCCAGAGAAAGGCTGGCAGCATTGATTCAACCCACCCTGGTAACAAACTGTTTGTGCCTCTGCCCTCAGGAAGAAGGTACAGGTTGATAAGAGCTCAAACCACCAAATTGAGGAACAGCTTTTTCCACAGAGCTGTAAACTCTGTACATCCTCACACAGACTCACTAAGCTTGAAACAATATGGAACTGACACGGCACCTTGAACTGCTGCACTTTAATCATTCTGCTGCATATTTTTTTCTTACTTTTAATGTATTTCTACTTTTTTTTTAATGTATTGCATGTTTTAGTGTCCATGTCTTTTAATGTTGACTTTTAAGCTGCTCCTACCAAAAAACTTTGCTAAGTGACTGGTGAAAACTAATTGCATAATGATAATAAAGATTCTTGACTCTTAAAATACTTGTGACCATTATTGGGCAATAATTGCATATAAGAACATGTTACTGTAATATTTTTGAGTACCAGTACTACAACTGGTTTTAGGTCAAGCCACCATTATTTATGTAGCACCTTTAAAACAATAGCTGTTGAACTAAAGCGCCTTCCAGTAGAGAAAAAATATTGGTGTTGCAAATATACATAACAAGTTTAAATACAAGGTTCAGACCCTACAGAATTATTTATATTATGAATTTACCTGAATAGTTTAAAAACTAAAGACTGTACAATGGTGTTATTTATGCAACTGTGCCTGACTATCTTAAATATTAAGAATACAATTTTATATTTAATACAGATTAAACTGATTAAATCAGATATTTGGGCTGAGACCTTGTAATATTATTACTATTATACAAATGTACCTACATGTAACACCCTACAGTATTTTATATAATACTACTTTACCTAACTCATTTAAATAGTAACATATTATTAAAACATCATACAGTGTTATACAAATACAAATTTATCTGACTAAATATTATAGTTAAGATTGTATGCTATTATTAATTATGAAAATGTATCAGGCTATATTCAGTATTAAGGTTAACACCCTATAATATATGATACAAAGGAAAGTGACTAACTTAAATATTAAAATAAAGACCCTACAATATTATATAAAATACAGATTCACCTGACTATATTAAATATTGGGTTAAGATCATACAATAATATATAAAATACAATTTATATTGCTAAGCAGCAGCAATTTTTACAGAATAAACATATGCATAATAATAATAATAATAATATGTACACTATGTACTAGGATGAAAATGAAAAACAATAAATACAGCATTAGTACACTGTAAACAACAGCAATATAAATTGGCTTGTGGAATGGGTGTAAAAGTGCAAAAAATGAATGTTGCTAATGGCAGATACATGGATTTATTAATGAATGTGTCAACAACCACTAGATGGTTTCCACAAGTATTATCCTAAGAATCAGGTGTAATAATATAAAATAAGAAGCTGTAGCCTAATTGCTGACAGTCTATATTAAACGTGACCATTCATTTTTCGTGTATTAATCAACCACATATGTTCCTGTACTATATAAAAAGGTAAATGGAGGAAATTATATGTCATTGTGGTTCATAGTGTAAAATTCTAAGCAGTTGGTTGTTTTTGTGAGCTTTACCACCAGGCTGACAGCTTCCTCTCTGCAGGTCACTGGACACCGTGTCCGGCCTGTTAGCTTGGCGCGGAGGCTGGCAGTGTGGGGAGTCGGCTAACCTCCAAAGCAACAACAACAAATAAATAAATAAAAGAGTAATGCTGCTCCATAGGCACTGTGTTTATTACAGGCCAGTAGTCACCTGGTTTCATTCAGAGTTTCAGGATGTGTGTGAACTCAGAGGCTTCATGCTGAGGAGCTCTGAGAATCTAAATGCTAAAGCTAAGCTAGCTGCTAGGGAGGATGTCAGCTTGATGGAGGATCTAATTTTCACAAGTGTGAAGCAAAAAACGTGATGGTTGGTCATTAAATGTCACAATAGTGACGACTTTTTACATTAGCTATTGAGTAATTATAAGTTTTATGAGTAATAGATCACATTTTACATTTCTGGCTTAGCTTAGTCCAGAAAAGATAACATGTTTACCTAGCAGTGTCATAGTTTTCAAGTTACTTCAGAGTAAATTTAGTATAAAACAAAAGACACTGTTCTCGCGGCAAAGTAAGGCCATATTGTTTCTATAGGGTGACCAAACGTCCTGTTTCCCAGGACATGTCCTGTTTTCTTGTCCTGTCCTGGCCGTCCTGGTTGTTTTTTTTTTTAAAAAGTCATGAAAATGTCCTGGTTTTCAATGTTTTTCACTGGGCCTCTAAATTGACTGGCATTAGGTTGCATCCAGAGGAGGCATATTTTAAATGTATTGAAATTATAAGGCATCTTTGAGTAAACTTCGAATATGTCAGATGTGGTAGTGCTCTCTCCTCCCTCGGCCCTGCTCTCTCTCGCTCTCTCTCCTAGGTGTGTTCGTGGTGAAGCTGGCAGCAGGTGTGATGCATGACAATCAGCAGATGAGCTGCAGGTGGAAGCTGAGTAATTGGTCCTTAAAAGCAGACTGCACCTGTCATTCGAAGCTGGACCGTTGTCTAATCTCCAGTCAGTACAGGCAGTAGAACTGTCTTTGCCACCAGTCGTTTTGGACCTCTGTTAATCCTGTTTTCCATGTTTAGTGAAGCTGACTCCTGCCTACTGTGTTCTGGGATCTTCAAATCTGCTGGTCCTCTGCTCTGCCTTCAACTCACTTTGTGAGAGATACCAAAAAACATTTACAGCTGGGCAGACGGTTTGTTTAAGAATAGACCAAAACCTAGAATTTTGTTATCATGAACATTTTTCAGATGCCAGTGAACCAAAACATTACAAAAATGTGTGTCCAAGAGGTTTCTGGCAAAGTCCAAGTCGAGAGTGTTGATTTAAGAGTCTTCCCACTACAGTTGTAAGAGGTGAAGTGCAGTTCAGAGGAAGCTATACGTAATTGAAGGCCAGTGTAATTGTAGTTGCTGCGACACTAAGACACGAGTAAGACTAAACAAGTTGTCAGCAGAGAGACAGGCTGAAGAAAAATGTAAAGAATATTTTGGCATTGAAGAAAACTAGTTATATTTAGGTATACTTTGTCTTTTGTTGGCAGCAGAGAGGGTAAGAGGTGTAAATCCCATTTTCAGATATAAACCAAGGCCTAAACACAACTGAAGTGACCCTAGTAGGTGTTGTCATCAGAATCGTTTGATAAAAAAGGCACAATCACTTTGAAGTTCTCAGTTTGACTTTCACAAGGTTACTTCAAAAAGTTCTCATCAGAAAAAATCACAGGAGACAGATTCTTTGTGGAGCATTTTTTTTTTAAAAAAAGAAAAACTAAATCTCCTTTAATTTAAATGCACTTGTCCCACCGATGTTAAAACATTGTTATCCCTTCATGGTAAAAAGTCACATCTTGAACCTCCAGATTCTCCACAACAGCATGCATGAAGTCATCACTTATTTGAAAATGGTGACCGTGAAAGTGGGATTTCAGTTTGATAAACAGAAGTGCAGGCTGAGTAAGTAAAGTGTATAAAGTCACATTTAACTTCATTTAGCTTCAGTTTCTGCCACCTGTGCTGTCTTCAACTTTATTATTTGTTCCCTGAAGGGCCATTTGTTATGCAGCAGCTTACACGTTTTCACAATAAACAAACAATAAAAACAATTTTAAAAAAAATAATTAAAAGGAATGTTTGTTAAATGGAAAAAAACAAATAAAGCCGTAAAAACACAATAAAAATGATAAAATATCACATGAAACACAAGATAGACAGTCATTCATTTAGTCAGGTGTATTTCAGTGCAAACAGTCGCTTAGCAGCAGCAAGAACGCTTCTTTGCACATAATAAAAAACCATCAAGAACCTGCCAATGTCCAACTTCATCATCACCAAGCAGGCTGACACAATCATTTGTGTCTAAAATATATAAAACGGCAGATAAAACACAGCCTTGAGGCGATCTGGTGGAGGAGGTCAGTAGGCTGGACAGTTCTCCGCTGACTTCTTGTCATCGATTTGTAAGAAAATCAAGGATCCAACCCACAAGACATGCATCAGCACCAAAGACATTTACAAGCTTCTCTAACAAATCGTGAGGCTGTATTGTGCTGAAAGCTGATGAGAAATCAACAAAAAGCAGCTCTTACTACCTTCCAAGTGCTTATATACAAGGTTGAGTAGAGGAGCAGTAGCATCTTGGACGCCCCTCTTATTTCTATAAGCAAACTGAAGAGGGTCTAGCAGGCGCTCAGTTTTTCAGAGTAGCTCTTCTTTGACTAGTTTTTCGAGTTGTTTCATTACCATAGAGGTTAAGACCACAGGTTGAAAGTCATTCAGAATGGAAGGGCAGCTTGATTTAGCAACGGGAACCACTATTGACTTCTACCACAAGACTGGCACTCTCTGCTGGACAAGAGACATGTTGAAAATATAATAAAAAAACAGGGCCGAGCTGGTCACAAGGTTAACTTGTGTGATGCAGTAACACCTTATTACATCGCCCTCACTGAGAAAAGGATTTTGCGGAGAGGCTGACGTAAGACAGTTTTCAGTCTCAGCATTAATAGCCCTAAAATCATGGGAGTCAAACTTTGAGCCAGCTCTATATGAGAATTATAACCACTGAGCTGAACTCTCTTCTTTATACATTTGTTAGTCCCAGTCCCAGTCTGGACGGATGTGTCCTGAAGCAACAACACACCAGCTTGAAGATTTTCTCTCTTCCTAAAGAAATAAAGACAAACATTTGAGTTTTTGTGGACAGTTACATAAAGCTTTTCAGACTTTACAACCAGCACTGCTCCCAGCACACCACACATTGTAAAACTGTCATACTTCTCTTTGGTGTGATATCAGCACCTTCATAGTTGGGAATTATGAATATTTTGTCCATCCAAAAACCCTGTGAAATATCTATTTTTCTACATTACTAGGATATGAGCTGTACTGTTATTTTTTCTACTTACAGACACATCTGTACAATATTGATATAAATCTGTGCAGTATTTATACTTCTCTCAATATTTTTATTCATTTAAGAATCTGTGCAACGCCACCTTTACGTGCAATACTGTTATTTCTAAAGCTGGTATTTTGGTTTAGTTTTTCATTTTTGTACTGATAGTCTTTAAGCGTTTGGACTATCCCCTTTGCTGCTGTAATGATGCAAATTCCCCCACCGTGTTGATAATTAAAGCTTATCTTAGCTCTCTTGTCTGATTATTTTATAGTACACGGTTATGGCCCATTACTGAGTACAGCAATCTTCTTATGAGATACCTGAGTCCCACATAACGACACACTCTGACTGGCTTGTTTGCAGTAACATAAGTTGAGGAGTAAGACAAGCACAGCTCAGTGTGCCACACTGATGACAATCATTCCTGGGAAAATGGTCAACATGTGGCATTAGACATGTCAGGTTGAAACTCAACCAGCAGCTTTTATAGCAGAAAGGCTTAAACTTTAAAAGTTAGTATCCATTTAGTTCCGTGTAGTGAGGCTCCTGCACCAGCAGGGGGCTTCAGTGTTTCAGCCATCTTTGCCTTGGCCTGTTCACCATGTATTCATGTTTTACACCTTGGTCGTGTTGTAACCCTGGTTGTGATTTTTCTTTTTTTCCCTTCATATTTGGACACAGCAATGCGCTGATTGATATCCATTATCATTTCAGACCTGTTTATGGAGATTTATATCACAAATCTGTAGAGTTTCCTGGAATCGAACCCTGAAACACTGAGCAGATTTGTGAAGCTTGTTATGTTGCATTTGTGATGCTCCCTGTGTCAGCGAGATATTCAGCTGAGCATGTTGCGCTGTTTGTGAAATTATAAATACTGTCTTTATTATTTAGTTATTTTTTCGGCCTTTTTGTTGACTATATTGAATAGGAAAGTACAGAGGCAGACAGGAAACCAAGGGGAAGAATGGGGAACTGAGTTGGAATTAAACCCAGGCCACTGCATCGGGGACTACAGCCCCTGTTCATGGGTTGCCCGCTTAACCTGTTGAGCTGTCTGGGTGCCCATTGTCATTATTATTTTGATAAAACTGTGATTTTGAGGTATTTGGTAGTTATAGCAGTACACAGAAAACTGAATCTGTAAATGTTTGTTTAATGTTTGTTATTTACTCCTGTTTTAATGGACATTCTGTTAACATTCTGCTGCTGCTTGTGGACTTACATAGAGATATTAACAACATATTTTGGAAGCTGTTGTTTTTTGTTTTTTTTAAAAGGCCATCATATTTCCATTGGATTTTAGCTCTCCATATATACCAGTTAACTCAGGTATTTTGGTTTGCAATTTTCAAAAACTTAAAAACATGTCTTGCTTCTTTATTACCTATCACAGGGTCTGCCCAGTGAATCAACCAAACAGCAAGCCTCCAGACTGACCTTTGAATGTTTTTTTTATATGCTTTGTCACCATTATTAATCAGCAGAATCACTGCCAGACATAAGAGAATAGATATAAAGTAATTCACAGTTGGGGGAGAGTTGGACATGCGTTAAAAGAGATAAAGTTTCAGGGAGGAATGCAAGAAATCATAAACCATTGGACAACGCTGCTACACTCAGTGTACATTAACCCCAGAGTTAGAGATAAGACTGAGATAATAGCCTTATGGTAAATGATCAGGTTTTTGTTTCATTCAAGATGTTTTTTTATGTGTAATTAAATGAAAATTTTACCTCAGTGAGAGGAAATCTACCTGACTTTAGGGTGTAATAAAATAAACATAAAACCTGTTTTTAGCTTCTTTTTTTTGCATCAACACAAACAGCAAATCAGTAGACGGAAGTAAATAGAGTCAGACAATGTTTGGAGTGATTCACAACTCTGCTTCCCTGAGATGTTTTTATCCATTAACACCTAAAACAACATACTATAAGGTGCATTGATTTAAGACATGGCAGCACTCCTGGACTTTGTGCACACATATAGAGAAAACACAGTTTAAAGAAGAACGAGGTAGCACACAGTAATCATAAGGATTTGAAAATGTTACAGGTCCATCTTGCTGATATTTTGAGTGCCAAGTCGTTTTTTATGAGTAAAGGCAACATCATGAACTATGCTTCCATTTCACATCACTCAAATGTAAACTAGAAAGTCCTGGGCATGATAACAAAGCATTTTTATTTCCAGTGTTGGGTCAGATTTAAGTGCTGCAGTTTGAGTAAAATGTACGTCTTCATTATTGGGATAATAATGTATACACATGAGCGGATAGTCATCAAGAACCTGTGAGTTTACATCACAATTTAGACATTTCTGCAACTAAATGAGTGCACTGTCTTAAGGTGAAGACAACCGTGAGTCAAGCTCCAGCTCCATTTGTGAGCTGTTTTAATTTACATAACCTCCTGATCATTATGTTAATATTCACATAAGTGACCATAAAAACAAGACGGAAAACTCAAAGGATCTGCAAATGTGGAGGGGGTCAGAACAATGACTAGCATACAAATGTGTGAATATTTGTGCACTTATTTAACAGATTTTAAGTGTAATATGCATTAATATATTACAGTGTGGTTTACTGGTTAACTTCAGTAGTAATAATACCAGGAAAGGTTAACAGAAAAGGCAATTTCTTTGCAAAAATATATAACGTAATAGATGAGTTCCATACACATAAACATATAGTACATATATTAGTAGTGATAGAGCAGAAAGGTAGACAAGTGCATTATTTTAATATTAAAGGCTACTCGCTTGTTGTTTTGGTCATAAATTATATTAATATAATAACCAGTCAGTGAAATATAAGTTAGAGTATCCCAGAGGGAGTTGAAGAGTTCCTTTAAGCGAAATAGCCATGACAGAAAACAGCCACACAGAGGAGGATCATGGCGTTGGCGTTGACAATGTTCCTCCATAGAGGCACCTCTGATGTGTCCGTGAGCTTCTTCTGCAGCTCCGCTTCCTCCTCTTTGGTCAGCTTGGGAGCTTTTTCCTGTTCCAGTCCGCAGAAGCACATCACCGCCTTCTTGCACAGACCAGGTTTCTTGTGATATTCTGCAATAGAACAAAGGCAATGAAGAAAACATCTTTGTATTTGTATGTGTGTATGAATGCACCGTTACTGTATATGTATAGTCTTTATGCTTGCTAATTACCATCTACATCCACGCTGTTGGAATCTCCATTATCAACCCAGTCATCCTGTTCAAGGTCCACCCTCTCCTCCGTTCTGTTCCTCAGGCTCCAGCACAGTCGATACAACTAGTCAAACAACACAACATACAGTTTGAAACAAATATTTTACAACTATATGCAAAAGTACATTACACAGCAGAGAATGTTGGACACATTTTGTAGCGCTTGTAAAGTGAAAAAAGTAACTACAACCTTGGCAGCAAACGTACATTTGTACGGTGACAATGAGGCGAATCTGAGCGCTCATGTTTCAGTAACTCTAGCAGAATGTGCCCTGCCTTCACACTCCTATTTGAACCAATACTCAGTGTCACCTATGCAATGCATGATCACTTATCTAATATGGAGCAGGATTCATAAAATGACTGTACAGAGACAGTTTGGCAAACAACCAAAATGGACTGATGCGGAATTGTCTGTAGAATCTTCTTTTTAGTCAAAATTAAAAGAAGTGGTCAGAATTTTAGCTGCTCTGGTTGGTTGTTGGTCTCTTTAATTGCATTCAGTTGCATTTGGTCTGTGCCCTTTGGAAATCGAAAATTAACTGAGAGATTCCAACTCCTTTGGTGATACCAGGCAAATATTTTGGGGCATGCCACTACTTTGAAGTCACAGAACCTCATTAAGTCATCAGGCCTGAATAGACTCCTTAGGTCTTGTAAAGCAGATCAAGAATCTATACTGATGACGATTCCAAAGTGGATAAACCTTCACTGTATTTGTTTATGAAATTTAAAGTTACAGTGACATTAGAGGAAAGGCTTCTGATGTGTGTTTGCTTCTTTGCTCGTTGTTGTTTGGTTACTTCTTTTCATTTTATTGCAACTGCAGCAACTCAGAATGGGAGTGTCGTTCGGTAAGCGGTCACAAAAACACATTAATGATTTATTCAGCCTTATCTCGCAGCGGTCACATACGTGCTTGTCGTCGATGGGTTTGGTCATGACGGAGACTGAAAGTATGATGATGCAGGAGACAGTGAACAGGATGATGGAAAAGTAGAGGTAGTGGACTCCACAGATGATGGTGGGACAGTCACTGGGACTTACGCAGCTCCCTGTCCCATAAGCAAACTCAGCAATCATTCTGGACAGGCCAATCAACAAGCCAATCATCAGGCCCCAAAATGCACCCTGTGGAAAGAAAACAACAGGAGAGACATTGGTTTACACAACATTCGTAGGAAAACAGCAATGGGTAAAAAGTCTTTTTTAACTTTGTGCTGATTTTGGATGGAATGAACACCGCTGAGTTGCTTGTTTGAATGACTAGAAGCTACAGTCATGACACTTAGCGTAGCATATGGACTGAAACGGGTAAGACTAACCTAAGTAAAAAATCCTCCTACCATCAGTAGTCATGCTTACCACCCAACATGTATTTCTTTTGTACAGATACCAAAGTGTAAAAATGCCATGTTGTGCTTTAACATTAAAGCAATCAATCATCCATTTGTTCATTTTCTTCTGCTTATCGAGAGTTGGAACACAGTAGCAGACTAGTAGAAGACTATCCAAGTCATTTCCCATGTCCTTCTTCCTTGCAACATTTTCCAGCTACTCTAGAGTGGAAATTGTGAGGCTTTCCAAAGTATGAACGGATATGTAATCCCTCCTGGGCCTACTCTGGGGTCACTTCCCAGTTGAAAACCTCCAAAGTAAAGCATCCAGATACCCTAAACACCTCAGCTGGCTCCTATGGACGCAAAGGAGAAACAACCCTACTTTGAACTTCCTTTGGATAATCAAGCTCCTTACTCTATCTCGAAGGCCAAAAGGCTAAAAGTTTTCTGTTGTTTCCAGTTTACACGCTAAGCAAAGGTAGCCAGTTTTTGGGTCGAGCTTTATATTAACCGTTCAAACTTGAGTCTGGCATGAATCTGATCATCCAAGTCTCAGCAAGAAAGTGTATTTGTCCAAATGGGAAGCATGACCATGTTCCCAGAGTTTTATGTTCCCTCATGCTGACTGCTCATGACTATCAGATTGAGAGTCACATGGTAGTGCTAGGGAACAATTCTTTCAGGTTCCCGTTGTGTGATGTTTATAGCAAGGGAACATATGACACTTTCTGAGGTGACTTACAGTTTCATTCACTCGTTTACAAAAGATGGCGAGAATGAAGAGGGCTGCAATGGGTGGAGTGAGGTAGCTGGTGATAGACTGGATGTAGTCGAACAGCTGACCGCTCTGGGCTGACTGCACCACTGGGATCCATGCGATGCTCAGACCAATCAGGACCAACATAAACACTCTATACACGGGTGAAACACACATTTAGAAACAGTGGTAGTCAAGACTTTCAACAATTCATACTGAACACAACCACAAAAATGTATTTTACCTGCCAGCAATCATGAGTTCCCTCTCTCTGGCGTTGCGGCGAATCTTCGTGTAGATGTCCATGGTGAAGAGAGTACTGGCACTGTTGAAGATGGAGGTGAGGGAGCTCATCAGAGAGGCCAACATCACAGACAGCATGAGACCTCGCAGACCTGAAGTACACAGAATAACAGATTAAGAAGAGGAAAACTCATATGAAGAGGCTGCAGTTTGCATTCACAGCTCCATGGAAAAAGATTGTAAGACGCCCACCATTGGGCATGAGATCCACCACCAGTTTGGGATAGGCGATGTTGGTGCAGCCGACACTGGCACCACAGTATTCTTCACATTCGGCCGGGTCCACACATGCCACCACATCTAGTTAATAAAATGAGCAGTATGTTAAGAAATGTTTAAATTCACCTTGTGGTAAAATGTGCATGAACTGCTTTGAGCAAGTAAGCTTGCTTCCGCCTACGTGAGTCACAAGCAGCTCACCAGGGTAGAGGATCCTGCTGATCATCCCAGGGAAAACCATGAGGAACATGGGCAGCAGCTTAAGGTAACCGCAGAGGATACAACCAGCCTTAACGTGAGACAGATTCTTGGCAGAGAGGCAGCGCTGAACAATCACCTAGAAACAGGAAAAGATCGGTGTCACCATTTAGCACTGGTAAGTAGCTAAGCACATTTATAGGCCCTTGTACCTCACCTGTAAAATTCCTGCTATTATATTCTTTTATCTCACTACAAATATATATCAGTTTCAGATGAAGGTTTTACAAATCATACATTTCTAAAACTCTGTTTGCTGAGTGACCCCCAGAAGTCAAATTATCTCCTTCTGTTAACTGACAGCAGGATACCCCTTATGTGTTTGAATTAGCATTCACTGACCTCCACTGTTAGTCTCTCTGTTACTTTCATTTCAGTGTCTGGGTACTCATTAACCCTTTCCACCTCACAGGCACCTGTAGGAGGACCAGGCTGTATCTATTATTAATGAGCAACCTGACGCCGTTTTTCAAAAGGTGCCCGACTGTAGCACATTCAGTGACGAGGCTGCCTGTTACAGCTATGATCACAATGAATGTGCCTGATTTCTGTTGCATAGAATTTGCTGAAGTTGCAGATTTGATTGCAAACATTTTGCTGGAGGTTTTGGAATTTCAAGCTGATCTGGTGATGGGGAGATTGAGACTTCAAAATTCTTCAAGTCATTCACTTGGTCATGGTCCTGGAGTCATTTTTCTCAATGGATGTATTTGTTTAAAGCCTACAGCTTAGGGAGTTAATGACTAAATAAGAGCATGACTATTGTCTTACAGCAGGCCACCACAGACCGCTTAAGTGAGTCTGGCAAAGATAAAGGACCATAAATGTGTGGGAATCAACTGAATGAGTCTGTATTGCTAGTGGGTTAGTTAAAGCTGCCGCTGAATCAGCAGAAGTATCCTCACAATCACAAGTGGTCACACAGATACGAATCAGTTTTGCCAATTTCCTTTACTGACCTGATCGGTGCACCAGTACCAGGTGGCCTGAATGGTGAGTCCAAATATCAGGCCAGGCCATGGCAGGTCTCCTGTGATTGCATTCCTGAAAAGGTGGAAGGAGTCTGCTCGAGGCTCGTAGCATTCTGCACTGACGTTCCCCGTGACTGAGGGGATGGCCTGCATGTACTGCTCCTGGAAGTTTTCATAGCCGCCGACCTCATGGAACGCTGCAGATGTGTGCAAGTTAAACCATCGAATGGGGATTTTTACTCATCATCACAAACAGGACTTGTCCTACCATAATAACTAATAAAAAAACATAAGGAAGAAAAAGGAAAATATCATATTACCAAAGCCCATAAGGATGAATGATCCAATAACCATGATGACAGTCTGTAAGGCGTCTGTGTAGATCACTGCAGCCAGTCCACCTGAGACACAATATGTGATGTTATCAATCATCCTTTCACGTACATAACTGTTCAATATTGTCAAAATCATCCTGTCTCAGAGTGATGCTGAAAAACTAGTTGATGAATCTGTTACCTCTAAGCTGGACTATTATTATTTCTTTTATTATCAGGATGTTCCAATAACTCTCTGAAAAACTAAAGATTCTGGAAATGCAGTTCTAACAGGAACAAACAAGAGAGATTGTATTCCTCCCATGTTATCCTCTCTTTATTGCATTATAATTTAAAATCCTGCCTTTCACATACAAAACTCTAGACAGCCAAACGCACTCATATCGTAAGAACTTTATTGTACCATATTACGCTAACAGAGAACTTTGCTGTCAGGGTGCAAATTTATGTCTGATTCAGAAAGTTTCCAAAAGTGGAGTAGGAGGCAAATCCTTCAGCTATAGGCTCAAATTTGGGTTTGGACGTTAAACCACCTTTCTATTTTTCACATTAGATATGAAACTTATGAAACCTTATATAACTTCATGGCTCAGGTGACTCTAAACCATCCACTAAGTTTGCTGCTACATGTATCCCTACTTGTTTCTGGTCTGCAGTTACAGGCCTCGACATCCTCCCAAGTATTTATTGTTGGCTTATGTACCGCTTGTTTGTTTTCTCTCTGCTATGCTGCTCTCCTGCTAACCCGAACTAGTTGAGGCAGACTGCTACTCTCCCTGGGCCTGGTTCTGCCAGAGGTTTCATCCTGTTTAAGAGAAGATTTTTCTTCCAAAGAATTTGCTCAAGGGGAGTCTTTGGAGTCTTTACTGGTCTGGGTTTTTATAGTTTAAGACTCCAACTTCTTCACCTTTCTATTTAAGCAGCCCTGAGATGACATATGCTGTGAACTGGTGGATTAAAAAAATCATATTATCATGTAACTGCTCTATCGATGGTCATCTTATAAAAGTTAAGTCCACTTGTTGATGCATTATATCAGAGTAGCAACAGAAGGCCAGTTCGTGCTTATCATAGTCCATGGGT
The DNA here is from genome assembly GCF_022539595.1 of Amphiprion ocellaris. Classification (NCBI taxonomy): domain Eukaryota; kingdom Metazoa; phylum Chordata; class Actinopteri; family Pomacentridae; genus Amphiprion; species Amphiprion ocellaris. The sequence goes on from NC_072782.1 coordinate 6,402,502, forward strand.
AATTAACCACAATAACACGGCCGATAAACTAGCTCTGAGGAAAGAGAGCTGTTGTCTGTGTGTCTACATATGGCCTTGACAAGACTTTAACCCCAGTTATGGTGCCATTTACACAGATAAGACTAGTTTATGAGCAAAATCAGCAAGTTTGGTGGAAAGGGAAGCAAATTCACCGCGTGGACAGACCTGTGACAGTGTACAGCGCAGTAATCAGTAGCAGCAGGATAACAGCAAGGTAGATATTCAACCCAAGAGCCTGGTTGATAAAAATGGCGCCAGAGAACATGTCTGCCTGAGTGGAGAGGAAAAACAACGCATCACTTCAACTGATATCATCCAATAATGGTGCAATGTTGACATTGGAATATCCGCTGCAACTTACTGAGATCTTGGTGAAAATATACAAGAAGAGGGAGAGCACAGAGAGATAGATGCGAATACGTTGTCCTCCAAACCTCTTCTTCAGGTACTCAGGCATGGTGACCACCTAGAAACATCCACGGCTTATTGCATTTCACTTGACTTGACTTTTTTCATTGCTCAATGCAAATTTAGACAAATAAAATGTGTATATATATTTTTAAAAAATGCTTTCTGCTTACCCCAGCTTTAATGTAGATGGGCACAAACAGCCATCCCAGAATGACAACTACTACAAGGGCCTGAAACACACAAGGAAATAAATGATAAATATTTAGATCAATAAACAATTTCCCTCCATTGTCTGCAGGGTGAAACTCCAATGATGCTCTTTGAACCATCAGCTCACCTGAGATTGCTGCTAACAGTGCTATCTGTGTCACAGGTTGGAAATTCATTTGTGTAAGACACAATAACGATAGATCTGACACAGTCACAAATACTCACATTCCATTCAAATCCACCAGTAGCTATTCCTCCCGCTGCAGCAGTGCCAGCGATTCCTACAAAGTGGCCACTGCCAATGTTACTGGCAAAAAGGGATGCTCCGATCTGTGGAGAGTGTAGTTAAATTAGTTATTAATGTGCATTTATATTGTTTTTGTTGTGATTTTGAAATTGAGAGAAGCTTCAGACTTCTTTATGCTTTTATAGTATGACCACGTACAAAGTCAGCTTAATAAATAAGATAAATTACGCACCTAATCACTCCAATAAAATCAAATGTCACATGAAGCACTTCCATAATGGCAACAGCAGCAGATTTTATATTACCCAGTAATACAAAACTTATCAGTCTGCATGTGTCTTTCATAGTGATAATGACACTTTATGCTGGAAAATTAATAAAATAATAGCTTAGAGTTGCATTAATCTTAGCAGATACCCACCGGCCACCACACCATACTCCTCCCTGCAAGGAAGAAGCCGCCCACAGTGGATCGGTTGGTGCGGACCATAGCCTGAAACAGGACAACGGGACATTTTTAGCATTTTAGCAACTTTTTCAGCTGTCACTATTTGTTAAAGCCTGCAGTACCCCTCTGTAACACTGATCAGAATAGTACATGAAAACAACGGAATCATTGCACACTTGAAAACCAAAGCAACAATCCTGCTCATAAATAAATCTAATTGATTTTAATATGTACATTTTGAAATGTAAAAAAATGTTATCTGCTGTAAAACAATTAGGAAGCAGGTTGCCAGGGAACATGCTGTGATTGCACAACATCAGTCCACTCCATTTATGTCTCATTAACTTTAGTGCTGCTGTAAAAGACCCGCATAACACATAACACCTTGATTGCAAAACACTAGGATGCCTCTGACATAACCGCAGATAAGTTTGTTGTGTCTTTGCCAACGTACAAAATCACTTTTACGTTTTGTTTCTGGTTGAAAGCAGACAGATCTCATTTTCTGAAATTATAACTTAGCTGTAAGTTTCTTTCTTGGAGTAATACGGATTACAGGTCTGAAACTGTCAGTAAGTCACAGAGAAAAAAGATTTAGAGTTGCAAATTGAAAGATTAGACAACTCACCCATATTCCGACAGCCAACACAACCAAGAAGTAAATCACAATGACTGCAATATCTGGTGCATTGTTTAGGGCCGGGCCGGATGTGCCATTTCTTGCCATCCTATTTACATAGGAGAATCCAAAATAATTATAGTCGTTAGTCATTTTGCCGAGAGGAAGAGCAGAGGAGAGGAGCGCTGCTGGAGTCGGTCGTCTCTGACTGGAGAAACTACACGCCTACACTCACCTTTATACCTTTGGACAGTGTGTGTGTGTGTGTGTGTGTGTGTGAGTGTGTGTGTGTGTGCGTGTGTGTGCGTGTGTGAGTGTGTGTGTGTGTGTGTGTGCGTGTGTGTGCGTGCGTGTGTGTGCGTGTGTGTGTGCATAAAATAAGGGAAAAGAGGAAAACTGGTGTTTGTCTAATAAATCACCATTATTTTTTTTGGGTTATAAGTGAATGTATGAATGCAGGAATGTTGACATGGATATAAATAAGTTAAAATGTGTAACTTTTCAGCAAATTATGTTGTTAATCATCAACCTACAAGGAAATACCAGAAGTAAAGGCAATGGTGTTCCTTTAAAACAAAGGACCTTCTGATAAACTCTGCACTGCAGTGGAACTCAGCTCAGTTCAGTGCAATACAGTTCAATTCAGTTCAACTCTACTCAATTCAACTCAGTTAATCTTGATTCAGTTCAGTTCAGTTCAGTCCAATTCAATTCAATTTAAATAATTAATTTCATTTTGATTCCAGTTTAATTCAATTCAGTTCCCTTAAGTTTATTTCAATGCAATTTATCCACTTAATCTCATCCATCCATCCATCCATCCATCATCTATTCACTGCTTAATCCTCTTTAGGGTCGTGGGAGGCTGGAGTCTATTCCAGCTGACTTAGGGTGAAGGTAGAGCACACCTGGACAGGTAACAGTCTATCACAGGGCTACACTTAGAAACAAACAATCACACTTGCATTCATGCCTGCAGACAATTTCGAATCACCAATTAACCTCAGCATGTTTTTGGACTGTGGGAGGAAGCCAGAGAAAACACACAATGCACAGGAAGAACATACAAACTCCATGCAGAAAGATCCCAGGCCCAGACCAGGACACAAACTGGGGATCTTCTAAATGCAAGGTGACGGTGCTAACCAAGTGCCAATTAATCTCAGTTCAGTTCACTTTAGTTCACTTTAATTCAGTTCAGTTCAATCAAATACAATTCACTTCATTTCAGTTTAGTGTACTTAAACTCCCTTTATTTAAATTGAATTCAGTTTAATTTAATTTAGTTTCATTCAGCTCAGTTCAATTCAGTCTCATCCAGTCTAGGTTATCACAGGCTAACCCATGATAACTCTGTTACATATACATTTGTTGTCTCGCTGGAAACTTATCGGTTATTTCTGGAAACAGAAATAACCGATAAGTACAGCTATTGATAACCCATCTCACTGATTTTTACTTTGGCAGAGGAGATCATTGGCCACTTACATTAATAAAACATATGAAATTACTCACTGCAACACATTATTAATTATATAAGATACGGGAATGAAAGTGTGGCCTTCACCTTTGTACCTTCAAATCTGGTCTATCAACGAATATTTTCTCTTTTGTAACTCTATGACCAATAAAAAAAAACAAAACAAAAAACACTTAATCCCAAAGTCACCCCACCCAGAGTGAAAGCTACGTGTGTCTAAATGTGTGTTAATTATTAATCCAAGGGTCAGTAATTGAGAGAAGGCTGACCAGAGACTGAAAAATAAATGTGGACCAGAGTTTTAAATTCACAGAAAGACTGGAAAACACAGAAAAGTAAATCCAAAAAAATAAAAATGAAACAAATCCTTAGGGGAGATAATGATTAGGGGGGGAAACAACCAACAACAGAGCCTGAACTCCTCTTGGCTTAAAGCAGGAATCACATAAAAACAATCCAGTTATTTCAAATGTATGATACAAAATAGAATTTCTGTCTTAGAAGGAGTCTAAAAACACAACTAAAATACATTTCCCTTGTTAACCTGCCATTGCTCGTCTCCATCCTCTATAGAAGCAGAGATACTGGAGGGGCAGATTGGTTGTTTAATTGAATATGTGGCTCATTGATTCTTTATCTGATTGAAATTTGTGCAAATTATGGAAAATTCATGGAAAAAATTATTAGACCACCCTTGTTTTCTTCAGTTTCTTGTTCATTTTAATGCCTGGTACAACTAAAGGTACATTTCTTTGGACAAATATAATGATAACAACAAAAATAGCTCATAAGAATTTAATTTAAGAGCTGATATCTTGACATTCTCTGTGGTTTACTTGATAATAACCAAAATCATTTCAATTCTTCCATCAATAGCTATGGCATTGTACTGCCAAAAACAGCTTTTAGACACTTCATGTTTTCTTTTCTGTCTGTTTTAGTCACATGATCCACACAGGAGTTAGTACTTGATTGCATAACCATTGTTTCTGATGACTGCAGCCATGCGTCTTGGCATGTTCTCCACCAGCTTCTGACATTGTTCTGCTGTCACAGCAGCCCATTCCTGTTGCACAAATTCCAACACATTTGCTTTGTTTTTGGGCTTGTGGTTCTCCATTTTGTGTATGATGATTTTCCACAGGTTTTCAGTTGGATTTAGATCTGATGATTGAGCAGCCAAGGCATGGTTCCAATGATCTGGTTCTCCATCCAGGCTTTAACTGACCTTGCTGTGTGACAAGGGGCATTGTCTTGTTGGAAAATCCAGTCATTGGAGGCAGGAAAGAGATTTGCAGCTGATGGAATAAGACTGTTTTCAAGAGTAACCCCAAACATGACCTGGTTTATTGGCCCTGTTCCACCCAGACTGAAACTACCCCAGATGATCATTGACCCACCCCCATGTTTTACTGTAGGAGCAGACAGACTGGTTTGTAGGCTTCTCCAGGCTTCCTCCTAACCAGTCAGTTGGTTGGAGTGGGCATGAAGTGAAAATTGCATTGATCACTGAAGAGAACCTTAGTCCAACCATCAACAGTCCAATCCTTGTGATCCCAGCAAAGAGTAACCAGGCTTTCCTCTGCCTTTCGTTGATGAATGGCTTCTTCAGTTTTTTAACTACCTGTCTCTCATTCTTTTGTTTTAGGCATTATGTGAGAGCAGACAACTTCTGACTTGCTGCGGCTTGAATGTCAGCAGGAAACCACTCTAGACCTTTACATGTGCAGTGCTGCTGATGACATGAAATGTCCTCTTATATACCCTGGGAATACAATGAAGCTGAAGCATGTCAGATAGGACATAAAGTATTATGGAATCAGCTGCATTTTTTGTCGTATTCATTGTATCCTTCAGGTAATATAACTTTAGTGGTACAAGGCATTATCAGGACTTTGCTGTGCACTGATAAATCCATGAAGATGTCTGTGGTATAGAAGTAGAAGACAGATTTATAATTGCACTTTCCTCTCTTAATCCCTTCTGTCAGCTGGAATCTAAAATGTTCTCTATGCCATATACCATAAATACTAAATTATATACTATAATTTACCCTGTATACTCTCCAGAGTGGTGTCACATATACCTATAACATTATAGCCATTATATCAGTATATAATTGGATGATTCCACAATAAACATAAGGAATTCTCTCTTCACAAAAATTACAAAACTGAGATACTGATGGATAAAATCAGTGTAACACTACTTTCTATAAACGACTACTATGGTCTGTACAAGTCTTAAGAAAATGTTATCAGCTGCCAGTAGGTGTCTCTCCAGGACAGTGAAACTACTGTAAGAGTAAGCTAGTAAGCTCACATTAATGGGATACAGATCTAGTTAAAAAAATAAGTTTGGTTCCTCAGTGTTATTTTGCAATACATTATACTTCTCCTAAGGGAGAACTTGGGCTAATGTCGGTTTATTTAACATAAATTATACATGTAGAGTAAACATAAAAGTGACAGTCAACCACATACTAGTGCTTGTGCTTCACATTCAAATGCCATTCATAAAAACTAACACAACATATTGTAGTTAAACAACACATTTTGCACAAGATTGCACAGCTTAAACCAGGCAGCATGGCTTAAAATATAATTTAGTATTGCACATATGTTGCATGTCTAACCATTTCAGGAAGAAGACTCTCTCTGCATCTATGAATGTGGAACAAAACATTAAACACAGCATGGCAGCCTACACATTTGATTGAGTGTCTGAGACCAGGACTTGTATTGAATTCACAGCACAGCGGTTGTTTTTAATGGATGTGTTTGCTGAGTTTGTTAGATAATGTTGTGGTTATCAAATCTGTATTCTACCAGTCCAGACCAGCAGCTTGGAAATGGCTGTGAAGTGGTTGTTGGTTAGCATGTATTCTGAATGGGCTGTGTTTCAGTCACTATTTAAGAAAAATATGTGAATGAGAACAACTTAGTGAGAATTTGACTGTATTAAAATATAGTAAATGTGAGCACAGAGAGCAGGAGAGAAGCAAACTGATGGAAACATTGCCTGAGTTGAGGCTGCACTGAAACACAGCGAGCAACATAAAAACACAATAACTCACCCAGGTGTTGCTTATTGGTTTCAAATTGGTCTTAAGGTTTCCACCATCTGTGAATGTCCTTCATCTTTACAGTTTTCACAGAATTCTGATCCTTTAGCATCAAAGCTAATGGCAACTTTACCCACATTAGCTGCACAACATGCTAACACTTGCGATCCTGCTGTGGTAACATTGCCATCAATTATACAACAAGCTCACTGTGTCTTCAGTTCCTCAGATGCTAGGAGTGCATGGAGATGTTTGTGTTCACTCTTGCAGCAAACAGCAGAACATTTGTTGTGTTTTTTTGCTCGTAGGTGAGACATTTTAAAGTTAGTGGAAGCAGCTGTAGAAATGAAATCTATCTGGCGGACTGTAAGGCAGCTTCTCTTTCTGAATGGCTGAGGTGGAGGCAGTCAGAACGGTCTACAGTCGGAACGCAGCAGTTCAGTAAAATTCCTAACGGCTTGTGAAGCATGGAGGCTATCCATGTGAGGGGGCTTGAGGAATGTCAGAAGTAAACATCCTCATATCTTAACAGCTTTTACTTTACAATTCCAAGTTTATAACAACCACAAAATCGCTAAAAATAAATCGATGAGGTGGCCCTCCTTTCATAAGCGGCGGCTTCATCACTGGTTTCATTTTGTTTACTAGTCAGTTCTGGATTAGACACCTCCCTTCCTGTCCTCTCTTCTTCATGCTGCCCTTAATTCATATTGTACTAGGTGAATACATCAAGCTCATCATCCCCAGTACTTCTACTATTTTTGGATGTAACTCCTTTTGCTTTGCAGCAGCTAACAACTAGGTATCCTCACAAAACACCCTCAAACTTTCAACTTTGACTCCACTCACCACCTTCAAGCTCCAACAGATTGTAGTTGACTGTTGCTCCTGCTGATCACTTTGGACTTTACTTACATACATACTTATATATACACTCACACTTTCTACACCTCATGCACATTTTTTTCCACTCATATGCATAAGCTCCCATGCTTCTTACATGTTTACTTTTGTTCATTGTTATACTTATATGTCCATTTGTGTCTGTATTTGTTCCTGGTGGCGCCTCTTGGCCAGGTCATGTTTGCAAATGGAAACTGGTTCTCAAACATTTTTTACCTGGTAAAATAAAGGTCAAATACCAAAACACAAACAAAGAAAATGTTTTTTCGCCATGTGGGACCTAAGTCTGGTGACGGTACTTTATTCCTCACATAGCCCCTCTCAGCTCCATCATCCTGATTAGATGTCTAATGATCCAGATTTATTTAAAACACTTCTGCAGGTGTGCAGGTCCTTTAATAATTATGTCTAAAACAGCAGTGAAACATACTGTATGTGCTGTAGGTGTAGATTGCCACACGTTTTGGGCCTTGTCGTTGATACCAATATTTTAGTTCCTATTGGTGCAAATCAAGGTTTCCCATTTCATATTTCCTTTAAAAATGTAATGTTACAGGTTTGAGTCATGTAAGATTAAACATTGGAAAAATAACTCCAGAGGTTTTAACCCTTTGATGCACAACATGAGTCAAAAGTGACCCATGTTGTGCATCAAAGGGTTAAACTCCCTCTCTGGTAGGTGATTTAACATACAAGATCCCATCTCTGTGTAGCAAAATTACATTATCTAAAGGTTTTTTCACATGAAAACAATCTCTTCCTGCCTCACACATGTTGACATAGTAAGAAAAAAACAACTTGATTTTCAGTGATGGAAGGGGTCTTTAATGCAACCAAACCAACAGTAGCCTCATCAAAATGTGAAAAATGCTAATGATAACCCTCTTAAATTAAGAGAATGATTATGTAATGAAGTCCTGTATTTGAATGGCCTTGAGCAATCATCATCTAAAAAATGTGCACTGAATAAGCAGTGTTTCATTTACTGAGGGCTTCTCTATTGAACTGCATTAGGTGCACCTACTTTAAACTGTTGGATACTAATTTTCTTTACTCTTGGTGGATCTGTACATCTGCTCCAGGCTCAAACATTCAACCTGCACCAGATTTCATACACTGGCAATATTTCATCATTCCTCACCACCTACTGCGTGTCTCAACGTTTCTGGACTGCTGAATCTCTGCGTGCAGCTTTATCTATCATTATAATGGTGACATCCATGTCCAAGGTTATAAAGGTGTTCGTGCCAGAACTGTGGGGGGAAAGCAGAACAGAAACCATTAGAGGATGAGGCAAAATTAAAAATGCTTTGTTTTTTATCAGGCATGGGTAAATGATTTTTAATTACGTTTATGATGGGGAGAGGATAAAATTGTATTATTGGTTATATTTGCATAATAACAATAAATGCTGATAACTAAAATATTAGAGCTTTAAAATCCCTCATCAGCTGTTGATTTAACCCTTAAAAACTAATTTCTTTGAATCAAAGCTACATATTTTGAACTTTATCCCCTTAAGCTTGAAAATGGATTAGATGTACGACTACACATTTGCTTCCTTAAGAATTTATAGATCTGTGAAATCCTTGCATTGACGACTTTTATAAGAAATTGTAAAACTACTTTCTGATTGTGAAGAAAAATAGTGATACAGAGAACTTCACCGTGTAAAGTGTTCCTTAGATTTGTCATGTATGAAACCCAAGAAGTCCAAACATGTGTTATCATTGGTGGAAACACTCAGCCATGCTGCTTATTTTGCTCACAGTATGTCTTCCAACATATAAAATACACCATATGGACATGTTAACAAATCAAAAAACTACATTTCCACAGGAGCAGCGAAAAATGCAGCAGCTACTTGAAATCTGACCAGAATTGGACTTTAGAGCATAATTTGCACCCATAGATGCATGTATGAAACTGTATAATGCTTTGTGAGACCAACAAATAATGGTATAATTTTGGAGGGAAACCCACATGAAAAGAACTGAAAAAGTCAAGTTTAATTATCCAGGAACTTGAGAATTGAATTTGTTGCACCACACAAATAAAATCAAACAGCTAAATCTCAAGTCTTAATTAAAACATTTGCACCAGATAAAGTCTAAAAGCTGCCTAGCCACAGCAGCAGTGACTGGTGTCTGTGCAGACTTTGATGGAATTTCTGTGATTTGTTGTGGTTTAAAAGCTTTAAATGAACAATCTAAAAGTAGCATTTTGACCATTAGTTCAAGTGGACAATAAAACTGTATCAAGGAGTTTTTAGAGCCGCCATTTTCTCTGCTCCCATTAGACCATCCAAAAGTAGAGTGCATTTTTTTCTGGTTTCACGTGGCTCTGTGATAATGAGAAAAAAAAGAAGAAATATGGCACCGAACTATCACAGTGACAGAACCACAACCTCCACAGCTTCCTGCTGAACTGCAGCAGCCGGGAAGAGATGTAAAGGAGTGAGATGGGGGAGTTATCAGATTGGTACTGTTACAAATGGCTGCTTGAAATCTCTAAACGGGAACAATCAATATTCACTTGAATGAGAATCAATCGCTGGAATGAGGCCATGCTCTGTGGGGATTAAGGCTCAGTCACACTTATTGAATTCACTCCTGAGTTTAAACCCAAGGAGAGACTTCGGCCGGCCGGCAGCTCCGGATGGTGAAAGATTGTCTCTGCGGTTTTGAGTGGCCCAGTTTACTTTATCGTTCAGGAAAACTGAAATCTAAGAGGCCCAGGGCTTCTCATACCCCAGCTCTGCAGGACTGCAAACAAACACTACCAATTAGTGTAAGAAATCAATCATTAGCAGGAGTACATTCCTCATACATAGTAGTCTATACCATGGCAGAATACTGTAGCTGTCTTTGGTGAACAGAGCTGTGGTGGAGCGTCCTGTCTTGATAACTTTTCTCTCTGTTTACCGTCTGTATGATTCTACAGAGGGCCTCACTGACTGAACCAACCCACGGGCCTGACCTCAAAAGAAAAATATTTATGGGAGCATTTTATCTTATGATCTCAACGTGTTTTTATTGTGCTTCTTCAACAGTTTGCTCTCATGAAAAACAGTTTGAAATGCAGTCACAAACATACTAAACTTGTTTGTTTGATTTTCAAGTAGCATTCATATAGCTTGTGATTCGCTGCAATCTGACATTCAGATCTTGAATGTCAGAGCATCCCACTGCCATCACATGAACACCTCAGCCACAGGGCTTTAGAACAATCTATACATTTAAGCCCTTTAACCCCTTAATGCACAGCAGCTGAGTATGAAGGGAAAATGCGGTGCTGCATGTGAAAGGCATCGGTTCATTCGGAAGCAAATTATAAATCGTTTGAAAGCACCGAGCCTCATGATTCTAACGGTGTAAACCATTTAAAGATGCCAATATTACTGCAATAACAGCAGCAGCAATAGTTCCTGACTTTGTGGTGAGTACACAGTTAAATGGTAGTTCAATTAAAGGGGAAAAAAAATTTTAAAAAATCTCTTTAAAAAAAAAAAAAAAAATGCATAAATACTGGCAGCTAGATGTGCCAGAAAAAGACTGTCAGACACTGTACCTCTCAAAAACTGCAAAGATAGTGAAAATAACAGCAAATGTCTGAAAATAATGATTTTTTTGCTGACTAGAGACAGTAAAACAGTATAAATGTACAGTCACACAATGTCAACAAGTAAATGTACACTGTTTTGGACTGGGGTTTTTTTGTTTCTTTTTTTACTGTCAAATACGCATTTTTTACATTACATAGCAATTTCATCACCTTATTTTCACTGTAAACAAACTAAATGCGTCCAAGCTTTTGGTCTTTGTTCATTAAAGGCACAGGAGATAAAGGATTAACAGCAACAACAACAAAAAATATGCCAAATGGAATGCATCAGCCCTAAAAAGATAAAAGCTTCTGCTGACTTCCACTGACTGCCTGGAATAAAGTTACACAACAAGACGTTTCGCTCAGCGTTACGCAGAAAGTGATGGTGTCCTTTGAAAGACAACACATTTGAAGTAAAGTAAAAGCGTATCAGCCAAACAGTTCTAGGCATAAAACAGAGATTATGAGTAGCATATTATATGTGTTTTAAGATTTATTAAGGCATATTGACAGTCCATTTGTCCTTCACTGCTGCTCATTACTGAATCCGGCAGCGGTTAGATTGGGAGTCGGGCAGGACTTTGGCTCATTATGCAGCAGGAAAGAGAATAAGAACATTTATATAATTATTTTACAACCAGAGGGACGATTATAACGTCGATATTGTCCTTGTCACGTCTCGTGTTTGACATTTAGTCAATCAGTTACTGGAATTAAGCTAATAAGTACCAGCATTATCTAATCAGTGTTTCTGTGTGATTTGTTGATATATGTAAAGAAATTTTTGCAATAATTCAAGAAAAACATCCAGCAATTTGGACACCGGTGAGGAGCTGGGTGAGAGGAGGATGTAATCTGAGCTCACATCCATCATGTACAACATCTTTCATCTCCTGCATGAGACTGTAAGGACCAAGCAGCTCTTTCAGCAAGGGGCTGCTACATCCACAACGCAAGAAGCAACGTTACCGCAGGTTCTTTGCTCATTCTGCTGTCCGTCTGTTCGTTATGTCACTTCAGTAACATATTTTAACAGTTTTTTTTTGTATTCTCAGCCTTTCAGGTGGTCCAAAATATGAGAAAAACGTCATAGTTCAGTATGGTGTGTAGCACCTTCTTAAAGGTGCTACACAAATAAAATTAATATTATTATTGTTTCCTATTTCCGAGTCAATCTCTTACACACGTTGAAGTAGGAAAGCTTATTTTCACGTTGGCAGATCCACATCAACAGATTGACTGAATTACTGGATTTATCTGCTGTGCGGCCAACGAGGAGTGAAGACTAATGTGGCAGAGTTCACTCCCAGACCAGCGTAATTCATGTGCAGTGGTTCAAGAGTTGTAATCACGACACCATCTCTGGGCTCACGTCCACATCCTGCAACAGAGAGGCTTTGTAATTACAAGTCCTGACAAAGCCTGAGCGGTTTCCACCCGGGGAGCTGTGGATGTTGTGCCGGTTGAAGGGAACACTTCAGGCTGATCAGCTGGAACTTTCACACCGGCCCTGCGGCGGCCATTAGAGACGAGGCTCCCCCAGTGTGTCAAAAACCACAATGCCTCTTCCGTCTGATCACATGGTGTTCATGTGAGCTGGGACTCGGCAGATGTCGTCAGGTGTTTAATGCTTTTCCAGAGATCTCATCTGCTGAGCATCAACTCCTTCATAATGTTGCAGCTATTCGCCCTTAAAGTAGGAAATGGAGGAAGCAAGTGTGCAACTGAAGGCTGAAATGTGAAGAGAACTTTGGAACAACAAAATGCAGGTGAAGCTAGTAACAATGAGCCAAAATGTCTGTTAGATCTCTGAAGACAAACCACAGTCCTATAAATGTGATCTGGCATTAGCAAGAGTGGCAAATTCATGCAACATTTCTTCACAGAAAACCAAAAATAATATATAACATCGAAGATGAAAAACTAACATTATTCAAAGCCAAACTTTGAAGAAAACCGTCCTAATTTTGAGTTTGGTGTTTGCACAAGAGGAACTAATAAGAAACACATGAAAAGAAATACGCAGCTCATGTATTGAGGATGCTGCTTTAATAAAAATTCAACCCATGCCTCATTTCCCCAAGGCATTCTGCAGGACCTGCTGCCTTCTCAGGGATTTTCCTGACTCAGAATGAGCCTTTGGTGGGTGAATACACACAGCAGCAAGCAAAATCAGTTCACATACAGTAAAGGCATGAGGCTGTGTTACCTTAGTTGACAAAAATCTAAGCATTTTCCTGTCATTTCTGACCATTTAATGAACATAATGCTTAATATGCATGAGTTAATGAAGCCCCAATTAACAAAATGTATAAAATAATAATAATAATAATATTTCTATTTTTATTATTTTTATTTATAATTATATTATATTATATTATATTATATTATATTATGTTATGTTATGTTATGTTATGTTATGTTATGTTATGTTATGTTATGTTATGTTATGTTATGTTATGTTATGTTATATTATATTATATATATTATATTATATTATATTATATTATATTATATTATATTATATTATATTATATTATATTATATTATATTATATTATATTATATTATATTATATTATATTATATTATCCACAAGGTGGCACAGTGCTACAGCTCTGCCAGAAGTGGTGCATAACTGTTATGATCCTGCTCCAGCCCCTGCCCTTTTTCCCCCTTCTTCCTCTTTTTCCTCCTTTCTCCCTTGGGTCCTGATCTGTTTCTGTGTTGACCTGTCTCTCTTTGGCTGCCTCTGTCTGTCATCTCTCCCTCATGTCTCTCTCTCTCCCTGTCTCTCTCCCTCCTGCTCTCCCTGTTTCACCTGCCTGCATTCTGCTACCTGCTGATTGCTATGAGTGTCAGCTGCAGTAATCAGTTCACTCCATTCACCTGTTCTCCACCTCACCTCCACCTATTTAAGCTCTGTCCTTTCATTCACTCCCCTCTGGATCATAAGGAGTCAGTCCCTGTCATGGACTCACTGCTCTCTTTTGGACTCTCCTTCCCCATCTCTTGGACTCAGTTTTTTTCCCCACCTGGACTCTGTTCTTCTCAGGATTTCCACCTGCCCTGTTTCTAGTCTCCAGCCTGCTATAGCCCCACCTAGACTCTTGTCACCCCCATTCCTGGATAACTGCTGGTCCCCTCTGTCTTCAGCTCTCTGTCTGCCTGTCCTGTTTCCCCGCCAACTTCCAGATTCCCCGTGTCTGCCTACCTTGCCCCATTAATCCCGTCCCACATTGGTTTTGTAAGTGCTTCATTTGTTGCATAGTTTAGTTTATCCTGGTTTGGTTTTTGTAGTTTAGCAGTGGGTTTTTGTAGGTTTTGTAATGTAGTTCATTCTTGTCTTAGATTTGGTTTAGTCTCCTGGTTTGTTTTCCCCTTTCTGTATTGGTTTAGTTAGTTTTTGTTAAAATAAAGACCTGTTTCCGTTGCCACCTGTCTGACTTATCTATGCCTGCACCTGGGTCCCCCCCCCTGCAACAATAACTGTGATATGCAGAACAATAAACTTAAAAAAGACGACGATAGATGTCATTTCAAGGGATTATTCTTAGATTAAGTTTGTATTTCAATCCTAACATTGTTTCATTCTACAATCTAAACTCCTTGATGTTTAAATAGATCACAGGCACCTGAATATGACCATCAGATTCTTTGAATTATACTTTGTTAGGTACTTTACTTGTCTATATCTATTTTGTGTTATTATCAATTGTTTATCTATTTCTGAGAACAGTGTTGGAATTATTTTGACAGGGACAGCTACTTTGCTTAATCAAGTAATAAAATCCAGCACATTATTATTATTATTATTATTATTATTAATAAGCCAGTGGTTCCTACATGTCTAGCTTATGATCCCTTATAAAATACAGTTTCCTCTTGCTGAACTGGGGCCAACATTTCTGATATCTGAGCACCAAAAGTGATATCCAGCCCAGACTTCTCATATGTTTTCATTTAAACGTCTGCTTGAGGCCAAAATATCCATTATGCTACAAAACGGCAAAGATCAGAGAGAAAAAGGCTTATACAGATTTATGTAGCAAAACCTTTTCTCTTTCCTGCGTCATTAATCACCTCACAGCGCCACAGATTTATCCGGTGACTCGCCAGGACCACAGTTTGGCAACCAATGCAAAAAACTAAGTAAATAATCTAGCATCATCTCAACTCATTAAACAGTAAAAGTTAATAATGTCATACATAATAATATATCAGCCAGGTGATCTAGAGCAAGTACTTGTGTTTTACATATATTTTTAGAGCAAAACCTACATTATAATATAGTATTTAAGGCACATTTTGCTAATAATGTTTCTGTTATTTCGCTTGAGGAAAAATTTAAATACAGAACCACTACTTTTATATTGTTATAGTGGTACTTTAACTCAAATTAAGGATCCAAATATTTCTAGGGAGCCACTGGTGGCCACTGAATATAATTTACATAATACAATATAATTAAAATACTTTATTGCTAATGATAAAATAGTGAATGCCATCAATAAAAAATGTATTTAATTATTTTATCTGAAATAAAGCTATTAAATAATATTATGTTTCTTTTACATAATTATTAAAATGTTTATTTTGAATAATAATCTAAAAGCAAGTAAAAATTTAATAAATAATATTAATTTTATTTAATTATTAAATTATTTTCTAATTATTTTAGCTAGAGGTATTTGGTTCTTTCTTGTGTCTGGGTATAGGAGTATAATTTATTAATCTTTTTAACACTGCCTGCAACTGATAATCCGCTTTTGTATATGCTCCTTTGTTTGTTTGTTTTTACATTGTTGCCTACCTTGTAATGCATCTTTCAGTGTTTGAAAAGTGCTTATTATTAATAATAATAATAAGAAGAAGAAGAAGAAGAATGATAATAATGCTAATGCTAATAATAATAATAATAATAATAATAATAATAATAATAATAATAATAATAACAATAATAATAATAATGTTTTCAGAAAATTCCCAATTTCATCCAAGAAAAACAAAACATGACTGAGCCACGAATGCTTAGTTATGCAAATTTATTACCTTAATAAGAAGACAGATTATATAATTGCATAATCATCAAAATATCATATTATTAATACAGCATTTTCTAAGGTAAACTACCTGAACTAACGACAGTTTTTTAAAAAGAGTAAATTATTTAGCATTCCAGTTAAAGCTAACCAAAACTTAGCAACATCTTCTTTGAAAATATGAGATGCTATATTTAAATGTCTTTAGTTATCTTATTTTATCTTTTTTTGTTATTTTTCTGTGGTGAACAGGTGGCAAACAGTGGTATCAAATTTAAGTGCACGCCAACATTAGATGTCCAATTCAAAGTTAATCTGATTAAATATTGATCAAAGCTGCTACAAGTAACAAAACTAACATTGTAAACCTTAGATTCTGAAAAGTTTTACTCCTGTTTCCTGTTTTTGTAACCCCATTAACTTCATTGTTTTCTGGGGGAAATATTACATGATTTGAGAATTATGTCCATGAACTATGACCAGCTCACTGAATCAAGAAACTGGTTCTTCTGGATTGAGTTCTGGGCCTGAAATGTTTGTCATTGTTTGTATCCAAAATTGCTGGTCACCAATACTATGATGATCCAGTTTCATCTGGTCATTTAGGTACATCCTTAGTGAAATATAATCTCCACTGTATCGTAACTTTATCAGCTGCTTCTGTTGTTTTTTTCTTTATTGATCCCCCAATAATCATTATACAGGAAATAAATGTTTATTTTTATTTTTTTTTTATGAGTATTTGCCACGAATCTTCAGTTTAATGTGCTCAGGATGATTTGATGTCTCCATTTTCTTAATTCTGTAGCTGCAGAAACACAGATCTCCTTCTGCAACAATGAAAAAGTTTATTCCGTCTTGAATACAAACCGAGCTCTTTAGTTTCCTCCATTAATGTGCAGCTCTCTCACTGGAAGCCACATAAAGCTTTTTGTCACATTGGAAGTTATCGCTGATCAATTGGACCCGTTCAATTTCCTGAACATGCAGGCTGAGAGCACCTTAACAATAGATCAATAATATCAACAACGACAAGTTGGTCAAAGGTTTCGTGCCACAGTCGGATCGATGCTGATCTGTGGATTACGATGAAACAATCCATTATAGTTTGTTTTCAAAAGAAACCCAAACAGGCAATTAAAGGGTTTTGTTGATTGTATTGAGAAAAACTGGAAGCTTGACCACAATAAAAGGGACAGTCTGGATTCCAAGAAACACACTTTGGTGTGAAGCTGCATGGAAAACATCTAGTAACTCAATCAGTATGAGGTGCATTTGATATGATTTTAGAAAAATAAAGAAAACCGAAAAAAATCTAATGTAATATGAAGCTAAAACAGAATACAAATGTAAATTTATCTCTAAAAATGAAAGCGGTTCATCTCAATTGAGTCTATTTAACATAATAACATGTTGTTGGTACATTATAATGTGCAAATCTGTGAACCTGTGAATTGTCTATGTGCCCCGTCACCATCACACAGCCGTAAGCGGAAACAGCAAACATTACATGGCAGCTTAATTATACCTTTTCCAAAGGTCAGCACCTCTATTCAGTCCTCCTGCTTGACCCCAGTTCACATCCTTCCATCAGTTTCCCACACAGAGTCAGAGTGTGGAGCTAACAGACTCACCAAACTCATCCATATGTTCCTCTTCTCAGCAGCATTGTGCAGCTTCTCAACAGAAATTTAAAACTGTTCCCAGGCCACATGAGATATGTATCAACTTTTAAGTGCTGTGTATTAAAAAAATTATGCCTGTTTGATTGAAATGCTTTAGCTTCACACCCCCAAATTAATAAGTCTTCTTACCTTACCCATATTAAGGCCTCATTGTAGGAAAAGCACCACAATACCATAACTAACAATTATTCTCACTTTACTTTGTTATTGTGTACTTTCCTTCAAAAACAGCAAAAATTTTATCTAAATCTAATAAATTAAATGAGGCTCACTTAGTAAATTATGAGTTTTGTCTGAACAAAATAGCAAACAGGCCTGTACAATTACAAACGGTGGTTTTATAAAGTAACTGCATGAACCAGCCTAACGGTGACGGATCATCATTTGGTTTTCCATCGTTGACCTAATCATCGACCTTTCTGACCAAGTGGACGGGCATGTTTACTTTGTCACGCTGTGTTCCCTGCTGTGCCGTGTGTTTGTTCAGATGCTGCACATGAAGCACACATGCGGAGTTATTTGTGAGCAAACAGCTGGACAATAACAGCTGGACTGTAGTGGCAGGAGGAAAGGTAAAAACTGATGAAGGTGGAGGCAATTAAATTTGCCTAACAAGTGTGTAGACCAGCTTTTCCGTCATGTGTGCTGGACTCCTGCTTCCAGTAATCCTGAGCTGGATAAGCAGGTGGATTTGTGAGTAGAAGATGCACAAAATGGAAAAAATTGAAGTACAGATCTGCAGTTAAGTGGATTTCATGCTAAATGAAACTCACCTTTAGTAGTAAGCTGTAATAAGCTGCATGCAACTATAAATGTCTGATCATTCACTGCTCTGTGCTTCCAAAGCACAACAGAAACTATTGATGCACTATCGTTAAAGTAAAGATAAGATAAGATAAGATAAGATAAGATAAGATAAGATAAGATAAGATACGATAAGATAAGATAAGATACACAAGAAGAGTACTCAGAGAGCGCAGTACTCCACCAAGGCTGCTCAGTCGTTGTATCATTCCCGATGGCTGAAATCTTAAAAAAATTCATGGCAGAAATCATGGAAACATAGAATCTGTCCACTTAATATAGATGTACCCACAAACACAATGAATTTGCGCTGAGCTTAGGCATGTGTTATGCATGTATTATGTACGGATACCGAATCACGTAACCTAAATATGCAGCAGGTAGCGGGAATTGATGGGACTAAGAAACACCCCCGCAATTTAATGAATTGTTCCTTGTATCATTTTAAATAGATAAGTCCCAATAAGTTGGCAGCGGTCGATTTTTAGTAGGATCATAATCACTTGTCATAGTTACAGTGCTGTGCTGTTGTCTGGCAATGATACAGAGGTCTTTAACAAATTCGTGCAGGGGCGGATCTACTTGGGTGGCATAGGGTGGCAACTGCCACCCCTAAAAGATGCCTTGCCACCCCGGCTACCACCCCAGTTCTGAACAATCTAATTCAAAAATATGTATATGAAAGGTTGTGGCCGTAAACAGCGAAAGTCCAGGAAAGACGAGTAACGAGTGAAACTCCGATGTCCGAGTGCTTTCGAATGCACCATGTTGACGTCACGTCCTGTACAGTCTGTGCTGCTACAGATACGAGGTGACACGCCCCCCTGAGGGGGCTGTTCTTAGACCTCACTCATGGGGGTGACAGCTGGACTTCGGTGTGACAGTAAGACACTAGTTAGACTGGGTTAGACTACATGCTAATATAACTGTTCACAATGTATTAAATGCTAATAGTGTCTAAATTCACACAAAGTGTTTGCTTGCGAGACGAGCCACGGTTTCCAGTGAGTCTGGGCCTTGCTAATTTTTACTTCTGTAGCTAGCTAATGTTAGAGAACAGCCACAGAAGGATGGTGGGGGATCGTCTGTGGAAGTTTTTTCTCTTATTTTGATAATTACAACCTGTGGTTCTGACAACAGACTGTAAGTCAAAATAAATCACACATTTACTCAGACTTTACATGACATTAAAGTGTAACCAAACCCCCAGTCACACCAGGTTTTCATGCACTGTTTGAAAACTGCATCCTGCTTGTTTAATGCTGTTTTTATAATTTTGGTGTCAAGGTCATAATAACACCAACATTGATGTGTTTCATCATAGTACAGTCATATCATTTAGTTTACAGCTGAAAAAACGTTTACATGTTAAATATCTCTTTAAAGGTTTAAATTGTACACATCAGATTGTATCATAGTTAATAATGAAGATTATGATTCTTGTAGGAGAAGAGGAAGGGAACCACCAGCAGCTTTTCCCAGCCTAAAAGAAGAGAGGAGGAAGAACATCCCAGAGAGGAGATGGAGGAGGAAGAGTTCAGAGAAAGAAATGAAGGCATGCAGAGCTCAGACAGCGAAAGGTAAATCAGAGACTATCTCTGGTCCAGCTGCTCCACATGCTATGACACATCTTATTTTGAAGTCATACTGGATAAAAACATAAGATTTTTTAAACTAAGAGCCCGTCAAAGAGGAAAGAAATACATGGGAAGTTACAAGGAAAAAAAAGTTATGAGTGTAAGTCTGGGAGAAATGTCTTTTTTATTATTACTAGAGGAGAATAAATCAAAGCTAACATGATCAAAAAGGTTAGTTTAGATCATGTTAGTGATGAAGAATTAGAGGCATTTTTAGGCTGGTGTAATAAAGTATGACAGGAGGGCAGACTGCCCAGAATTTGGAAGCCAGTAAGCCTATTAATTAAAGGTGGATTGCTTCTCTGAAATCGCATCTTTGTGATCTTTGTGAAGTAATGGAACACATGACAACCAAAGGACTTAGAGAGGCTGAAAGAGATTCATGTCTTTAAGCAGGGTTCCCGAGTGGAGGGTCACCATGGAAATGGAGATAAATAGAAGATAAATTGGGAAATGGTTTGCAGCTGTGTTCTTGATGTGGATGAAGATCAGGATTAAATATTTATCAGAAAGTAATGATTTACTATTTCAGGTACACAAAGTTGTTAGTTTGGTCGGTATGTTCAGGGGAGAATATGAGCAGATGTTCTCATTTTTAATTTTGAAAAAGAATTGTGAAATATAATATAAAAAACTTACAGTTCTTTAAAGATAGATTTTTTTAGAATTTCTGTTATTATCAAAGAATCTCAAAAAGCAAAACAAAACCAGACAGTAGCTACCTACAATTGGGATTTTTCTTGGCTCAGAATTGGTCCACGTAAATTTATCCATTTTCATGTTTTTCCTGAACATTTAACAAACAAAAATGTCCATTACGCTTGAGTAAATTAAATCTTAATTAAGAAAATTGTTCTAAAAAATTTAATTACTATTTTTATTCTCAACTCTTATACTTTGGTGCTAGTGGAAAGGATCATTGGGTGGTACCAACAATTCCTCTATGCAGGAAAAGCCCTGGTCTTCACCCATTTTATTATACAAAAACAGGCAGCAGTGTGTGAACTCACAGCTGAAAACGTTCCAAGTGCCATTTTCAACATATGAACTAATATTTGTGGTAAGTTTTTTAAGGCTTATGCCTTCAGTTGGAACCCGGAGTTTGGGATTTTATAGAGAGATGGTTGAAAGCAGTGGGGGTTTTGTAAGATTTGTTGCCAATAAAAACATAGAATAACACAAGTATGAATGGAAAAATGTCAAAATGTGGAACTCATTCAAATATATAGAAATGTCTTTAGTAAGTATGTTTAGGAGGGTGTTCAGAAACAGGAATTACTGTTTCTTTTATAAATATAACCAAGAGTCTTGGAGGTCTGCAACTCGTGCACATAAGAACCAGTAAAATACCACAAAAACAGTTAAAAGGAGGTCATAATTTTGGCCAAGAAATGGATGCACAGCAACAAACCCTCCCTCAGCTGCAAGAGAATTCACCCGGTCAGCCTCATGATTTGATTTTATGCACGTCAGTCATTCATGAAAATGATTTACTAGAGGGCCGCAGCAGATCAGGGTCATGCCTGTGGATAAGTGACACAACAGTTCACTCGCAGGACAGCAGATGTGCAGAGCATCACAGTTTGTGTTTGTCTGCACTACAGTGGGTCTATTTTTACTCACCCTGATAATGGCAGTCTGCTCCACCAACATCCAAACACCTGAAACGTGTTAGCAGAGAGTGTAACTGCTGCAGACGAGCCACAAATTACGGCAGTTGGGCGAAGCTCGCGTTCAGGAAATGTGAACAGACAACAGGCTGTTCCTCCACAGTTCTAAGAGCCGGCTGAGCGTTGCAGCTCAATACAGGACATGCTGTTCAGAAAAGCACGGTGCCAAGATGGTCAGTGTTTGCTTCACAAGAGAATAGAGAGAACTGAAAGCAGAGGCGTAGTGAGATTTAAGAGACACCCCATGGTAACTGGGTGCTCTTCTTTTGCATAATCGCCACTACAAGTTACAAAACAGAGAAAACAGGAAGTTTAACATCCTGAACACAAAAAAAAAACCCATACGGCTTGACCAGATCTAATCGTAGAAACCACATCATCCTTTAAATTAGTTCATGTTTTGCAATGTTTGTGAAAAATGTACACTTTCAGCAAACCAAGAGAAAGATAAAGAAGGATTTCATAATGCAATAGGAGAAACAGCTCTAGTTACAACCAATTTAAGGGTGAGTTTCTGTAGTTTCTCTGCCACAGTCTGACAGTTCCTCTCTGCAGATGGCACTGAGGTGGGACTCACATTGCAGGCAGCCTTCCAGCACTACAGAGGGTTGGTGGTGTTACTTTATTTATTTGCATGTGTTGTCTGCGGTTTCACTGTGCTTCTTGCTGCTGAACATGCTGTCAGAATGTTTCTCAATTTGTGTCTCAGCTATCTGCAGCATTTTGTTTGTGTGCCTTTCTTAAGTTGCAGTGTGTTGAGCTAAATCAGCCACATAGACAGTGTGAACTGAGATGGAACAAGCGTTGTTCTGATTTAATGGAATCGGTAGTAAAAAATGAAATTCCTGATGTTAACCCTTGTGTTGTCCTGCAGGTCAGAATTGACCCATTTTAAAGTTTGAAAATATAGAAAAAAAAAAATATTTTCACAGTGAAACTTCTGATGTCCACATTTTCAACATTTTTGGGAAATCTTTGAACAGTTTTTGGTGGAAAAAAAGAAATGTTAAAAAAGTTTCTTAAGAACATTCATAAAAAAAAATCAACCAAAATCCAGCGAATATCGATGGATTTTGGTCGATTTTTTGTGTTCTTAAAGAAAATATCAGAAGTTTTACTGATATATATGTAATCACTGATTACTGAAAATATTTACAAGAATTTTCTGGCCAAATCATGGATTTTTTTAAAATAAAACTTTTAAGGGAAACTTTAAGGAATAATTTGAATTTTCTTCCTGAAGGTTTTGCAAATATTCTGAAATTTGGGGAATTTTTTTTGCTGAATTTTGGGATTTTTTTTCAGACAAAGAAACAATATTTTTTGGTGCCTGTAAATGAAGACAACAGGAGGGTTAAGAGGGGGCGGCATGGTGTTGCAGTGGTTAGCCCTGTCACATCACAGCTGAAAGTCGATTACAACCTGAGATCTTTCCTTGTGGAGTTTGCATGTTTCCTATGTCTGTGTGGGTTTTCACCAGGTTCTCCGGCTTCCTCCCACAGTCCAAAGACATGCTGAGGTTAATTGGTGGTTGTAAATTGTCTGTACATGTGAATGTGAGTGTGGTTGGTTGTCTGTCTCTCTGTGGCCCTGTGATAGACAGGCCACCTGTCCAGTGTGAACCCTGCATTTGCCCTAAGTCAGCTGGGATAAAGCAGTGAATGGCCTATAAACTGACAATTTATAGGCCATTACCATATAAATCTGAAAAGGTTGGCAAATTCCAGCTCAGACATCATTTTACTGGGTGATATACACATTAGGAAGTGGCAACAGATAGCAAAAGGGCGCCAATACTCTAACGCAAGTCGACAGAACATTACAGATGTTAAATAATAAGCAGTGACTCAACCAATGGTTCCACCCTTCACCTGTCACATTTTTCCCATTATCTTGAAATCAGTCAGTTTTTTGTACAGCAGCCCTCTAGTTTCAGACGTAGGAAAAATTTGGAGCCAGCCAGAAAGTATCTATTCAGACTTGAATTATTGATACGCCTCTGTCTGTTAAGTTCAATGAATGATAATAGCAGATTATTATCCAAACAAAGAGAAAAATAATACCAAAGCTACATAAAAGATTCTCAACCTATACGTGAGTAACAGCTGAATGGGACAGATTGAGCTTTGCACCAGAGGTCTATAAAACACCAGAAAAGGAGGCACTGACGGGAAACTAATTGGAGATGTCAACTTTAAAGCATCAAGTTTAGTAAAACCTTGAAAACACACGTCTAGAGCAATGACAAATGTTGACAACTTCAATGTGTCATCTACGAACAATCATGAATTTGAGCATTGGCAATGCTTCTGGTTCTTTGTAGATTTGCTTAAAGCATGAACCAACAGGAATGTAAGAACGGATGACTGTATGTGGAGAGGTGATCAGTATTGGTGACCATTGTTGAACATGAAGATATATTTGTGACATTCATGGGCGGAATCTCAAGTTGCAGTCTGGAAACGTTAAAGTCATCTACTGTGGTTTGCTGATGATGCTGTTTGCAGATCTTGAGATCTTGTTCATGAGGAAGAAAATGGAACATAACATGGACAGACAGATTAGGGCAGAGCCAAAAGTATTATGGGTGTTGTAACGGACTTTCGTGGTGAGGAGGTAAAGTTCATGATTCACCAAATAAGCAACGTTCAGACCCTCACCTATGATCATGGACTCTGGGTAGTGACAGAAAGAAGTCACAGATATGAGCAGCTAAAAGGATTTTTCTCTTTTGGGTGGCTGGGCTCAACTTTAGGGACTAGATAAGGTGTTTGGACATCCAGAGGAAGTACGAAGTAGATCTGATGTTCCTTTGAGTTGAAAGGAGCCAACTGAGGTGGTTTGAACATCTGATTAGGATGACTCTTAGGTCCATTCCTTAGGAAGTTTTCTGAGCATGACCAAGTTCAAAAAGACCACAGAGTAAGCCCAGAACTCACTGGATTGGTTACATATTTCATCTGGCCTGAAAACATCTCAGGATCATTCAGAAGGAACTTGAAAATGGTAATGGCAAGAGGGAACTGCTGGTATGGATGGATGGATGGATGGATGGATGGATGGATGGATGGATGGTGATAGCATGCTAGTTTTCCATATGTTTCCTTTTCTAACATCACTCAGCTGTTCATAACTCAAGTAAATCCGAGTTCCTGGTAACCAGAAAGTGGTGCAAGAAAATGGGCAGCGGTTGATGTTTTCAAAGTTGAACCCTGATCGTGGGGATTTCCTTTGAATCGTTTGATTTCAGCTATAAATGTATAACCCAGGTGTGACCTAACCCTCAGGCTAGTTTTTACAGTATGATTCAGTCCACATTAACCAGCTGTCTGCCATTACACTGAAACTGCTGCTGAGTGAAATACCGTTTTATACCCTTTGCTTCAGTCGAGGAATGTTGGCACACATTTTCATCTGATTCCCCAAAGCACCGTGACATGGACTTGATCAGGGCTTTGGGCATCATCACTGGTCTGTAAGGCCTCTTTTTAGTACATCCAGGCTTCTGCAGAGAGTTTTGCTTCTCACAGCAGCACAACAAATAGTGTTGCCTTGTTAGTAGAAACACTTCTGCTGTTTATGACGTTATTAGAGAGGTTTAGTTTTGAGCTGAACGGATCACGGGAACATCGAGGCCCATAAGAGAACAAGAGTATGAGGACTCGATGGAGCAGTGCTAAAGTGTTTTCTGTATATAAACATGCAGTAGAGGAAGCTTGCGTGCTAATCTGTCTGCAGGGTCTGCAGTCTTCGGGAAAATCTGGCTGGCACAAGAACAGGGCAACAAGAGAGCCTGCAAAGAAGGCCTCGAGGGTGGAGTTAACTGGAGTAAACTGTGGTAAATAATTTTAGGATTTCAGTAAATCACCGCAGCAGGTTGTTTTCCTGAGTATTATCAGAGCAGCATGGTTTCAGGAATGGCAGCATCAACTTATCAGTCAGTCGGTGTTGATTCACTTTCTGGTTAAGTTCAGGAAAATCTTTTCATCATTGTTTACATTTGCAAATGCTGCGGTAGGTATAAGTTCAGTTTCTAGATTATTGAATGAACAAGGGCTGCTTGAGAAAGGCTTGACTGCAGTCTATAATAGATGTCACATGGGTCAAGAGGTTTTGTGAGGACAGCAGTGTCTCTAACTGACTCAAAGACAGATGGTCCACAGCCAGATGTCAGGGAGGGGTTGATGATATTCGTTAGGAAGTCAAGCAGATCAGCAGAAATTGTCCCGGACAGGGAGAAGGGAGCGGGTTCAAGAGGGCAGCAGTTAAGTCTGCTCATGGGATTTTTTCAGGACTTCATTTAAAATTGGTTGAGGGAGACATTAAGCTCATGTTAGAGAGGTCAGAGGAGTCTTTTTGTAAAGTGAACAGAGGAGGGAGGAGTGAGGCGAGTGGCACCGAGAGGAGAGTAAAGCATGCACTTGCCTCTGCGGGTCAGGAGCAGAAGACTGGATTTAACGTGGTAAATGACCGATTTGCTGGCAGATAGAGGCAAAGAAAGGAGGAGATGAGAACTCAAACTCTTCCAAGAAAGCCAGACGTGGAATTTTCCTGCAGCTGCCTGAAGCGTTGTCCATTTGATTTGCTGGGCGGTTTACAGCCAAAGAGCAGGTGGGAGCAGCTTAGAGGAAAGGGGAGAAGGTCCTGCAGGGATAAGAGGGCAGGAATAAACGTGGAGGTCGCTGAGGAGACACAGGAAGGACTCGGCTGGAGGGAGTAATGAGAGGTGAGCTGAGGACAGAAGGAGGCCGAGGAATCACAAGACATACCCAGTGGTGACGGAGTGAAGAAAACTAGTTTAGAAGGGTTCTTGTGGAGGGGAGTGGAGGGAGAAATAAGTGCTGGTCAACAACATGGAAAGGGTCAAGAGTGGTTACTGGTGAGGCCTTTCTTCTCCGGCTCTCTCTTTGTTTCTGTGGAAAAAAAACAAAAAACGTCTGAATCATTCAGGAGGCCCACAAATAGACAGGGTCATGGAACAGGCCAGGGATTATAGATATTTATTGTTTCTGATCTGTCATCATAGGGCCAAGAATTTCTGTTTGTGCCTGTGGTTGTTTGTGAACTACATATATTTTTAGAAATTCCCTTAATCCTTTTTCCTTATTATACATCGGATGTCTCAATACTGATGACAGATATGAGTCTACTCTGGCCCCTGCTTCAGTTTTACATTTATGGACAAAAGCAGAAGTATTTGTTCTGGTCTGAACATCAACCTGAATAACCTTTTGTTATAAGCAACGATGTTCTTCTAGTAAAGCAAACCCTTCCCAAACTGTACATTTCTATAGTCTTTATCATAGAAAAAGAACACAGCACACTCCTGACATGTTATATCACACGTCATTATCATCTCCTCTGTTTGTCTGATTCATTTGCACGTCTCACTAGAAGCCTCCATAGCTAGCTTTATGCCATGTGAACCATTCTCAACATAATGTGCCCCATGAATGTTTTAGTGTTGCTATAAATTCCACACAATGTTGAGAACTCAGACCATTAAACAGAAGAGAGATATCGTATTTTTTTTGGTCGAAAACGGTAGAAAGAAACTTTTTCCATATCTGTCTTAATCCTAATATGATCCTCAGTCTTGTTTCTTCTACATCTCTGTCTGCCAGTTGTCAGTAGGGATTATAATATATAATAATGCCTTTTCACTGCTACTATATGCTGAAATATTACATATATCGGGAGAAAATGTGTGACTTCACCATCAGCTGTTTAGCACCACCTTGTGACAAAACAGCCCTAAAAAACAAAACAAAAAACGATCCAAACTGCTGCCCAGACTCCACCTAAAAGTGAACTCAAGGCTATCCTCCTCCCGATTGATTGGAATGAGTAAATATGGGGCCTTTTTAAACCTCCTTTGATGTGTTCTTGCAACTATTTTCCCATCCTGTAACTCAGTCATTTTTAGAGTTGGCATTGAATCACACCACATGACAGTCATACGGCATGATTTCAACAACACTCTCCCTTCTTGGGAGTGAATTTTATTTAAGTTCATGCCTCAAATGGATTCCCACTGCTGTGTAAATGACCTGAAGGATGTTTTTCACATATGGATGTAAATTAAGATAAAAATGAGCATGAGACAGCAGACAAAGGATGAATGAACTGCAGGCCTGTGTGTGTGGCCGATATTAAAAGCTGTATTAACAGTTAAATAATGTTTAAGAATGGAAAATATTCACACCAGAAGCACATGGACACATCTTCCTGCTGCAGGTTTGATCATAGCCTATATATGTTCTTTAAATGTCTTCAGATTTATGATGCATGCTGTAAACGAACTCTAACTTGTGTGTGAACTTGTGACATTGAGCTCTCGAAAGATGAAAAATTATCCGTGCCCGCAGACGGCCCTATTAGCAGTTTAGTCACTAATTAGACTGGAATCTGTAGCGCTGTCACTGCGTCACACATGGGCCAAGCTCATTCAGGAGTAATTTAATTGCACACTTCATGTCTGAATTCTTTTTGCCTCAGTGGCTTCATTGTATGAGGAGGACAAATGCTTTTTTATGTCATGATTTTGGAAGCAAAGGATTCTGGACGTTCCATTCCAGGTTGCAAATGATTCGATGCAGCGCGGTTATGAAAGGAGAGGAGAGATGAGAGGCTGTGCAGCAGCCGGTCTGCTGTCTGGCCCCGAAGCACCGTAGAGACAATCACCACCCAAAAACACATTTACTACACCGTAAAAATTTGCATAAGTTGTTTTATTCATAGTTATTGTCCTTTTTATATTTCTTTTTTTTTTCTTTTTCATTGTTTTGTCTTTTGTTGAAGTGGACATCCCATAAAGTCAAGCCTGAAGCCCTTGGCTGAGTTGTTCTCTGAACTGAAAAGAAAGGGTAAGAGGAGGAGCGGAGTGGGATTTTTTTTCCTCCTCTATCTCTCACTCTCTCTTTATCTCACTCGCAGTATCCCAACTCAACCTTTATTTTCATTTGTTTGAACAAACAGTGTACCTTACAGTATATTTACACATCATACTGACTGACTGTTTAACAATTTCCACTTAGATAATGCAAGGAAGATTGAACTTTTAAGGTTTGTTTCTTTGTTTTTCATTTTTCTTCTACAGTCTTGTTCTCCTTTGATCCACTTTCTCCTCTCATGCTAACTTTGTTGTGAGGTTTTTCCTTGTCAGCATTGTAATCATCATGATCATCACCGCTATCGTCATCATTATTGTAATCTTTTTTTCATCTTCATCATCATCATCATAACATTATGATCACCATTATTTTATTGATAAAACTCTTTTCAATAGATTCCTCTCTGACAACTGTACAATCGTACACAGTGTTTGACTTTTATATATATATTTTTGGGAATATATTATTAAAACCTAGGAAAAGAGAAACTCAAAGAAAATATATTAGTATCCCAAAGTAACAAAATCATGCATGTTTTAATGTATTCATCCATAAAAATAAAACAACAAAAAAAACCTAAATAAAATAAAATGAAATTAACGTAATGGATGGGATCTGGTTTTATTTACAAACTGATCTTGGCACTGTTTTTGTTGTCTCTTGCTGGAAACTGGAATGATCATAAATACTTTTGACTCTGCCGAGTGTAACGTACTCCTTGTATTATAAGTCAGTGTCCTGCTGTAAAAGGCAGGTTTGAGAGACATATTCTTTTTTTTTTTTTTTTAAAGCACAAAAAGATTAAAGAAAGAGGGAAAGAACAACATTAGAGGGTCGACCGGGGGACAGAACAGAAATAAGTGTGTAGAAAACATATTTCACTTCAACTTTAGACTGTGGCAGTTTCCTCTTTTAGGCAGAAACCCTGTGACATCATGTCTAATGACTCCTCCCACAGGAATACAGGCTCTCATCAGGTGCACTTACTGTTTACTAATGTTTGGGTGAAAATCCAAAAAGAGAACATTGATTCTGTCAAAATTATCTTTTTTTTTTTTTTTTTTTATAAAGCAGCATTAATTGACTCAGGCAAATAAAAGAAAGGAGACAAAAGTAACTGAAAACCGCCAGTACAGACCTATTACTCAGTCTCAGGTTTGGCAGGCAGGTTGGGGTAGCTGTCTAAAATTTCCAGTGTTGCCTCGTCAAACAAGTGCTTGACTGATCCAAAGATCTTGTGTGTGAACAAACAATAAGGATCAGTGTGTGTATATGTGTATATGTGTGTGTGTGTATGTGTGTGTGTTTGGGTGTCTCTGCATACTCATATTCAGTGCAAACACGTAGGGTTAAAAATCCCATCTCCACCATCAGCGCTGCTGCTTCCATAGAAACAGTTGGATCTACAGTATCGTCCATCCCTGACCATCAGACCACCTCATCTGCTTTCCAGTTCTCTGTTGCACCTCTTCACAGAGATAAACCGCCAGGCAGACTGACTTGCCTTTGTTTATCCAGCCTGATGGCGGGCCGACTGCTCCCCAGCGGCCCCGCTTTAACCCCCAGCCCACCACCCACCACCCACCCGCTCCCAGCCGGCGTCAGGTCCTAGCATAGCCCAATGTACTTCAGATTGTTCTGGATGATCACGTCCGTGACAGCGTCGAACACAAACTGGATGTTGCTGGTGTCAGTGGCACAGGTGAAGTGCGAATAGATCTCCTTGGTCTCCTTGTTGCGGTTGAGGTCCTCAAACTGCCGTTGCACATAGACGGCCGCCTCCTCGTAGGTGTTCTGACCTTTGTAGTCGGGGAAGCACACTGTCAGGGGAATGCGTTTTATCTTCTCAGCCAACAGGTCCTTCTTGTTGAGGAAGAGGATGAGCGACGTGTTGGTGAACCAGTTGTTGTTGCAGATGGAGTCGAACAGACGCAAGCTCTCAGCCATGCGGCTCTGTGGGGAAAGAGAAAGAAAGAGAAAGAAAATTTAATAAAAATGAAGCTCAGACCAGGGGCTGCACAGTGGAGTGGTGGTTAGCACTTTCCCCTTGCAGCTAGAAGATCCCCGGTTTGCGTCCTGGCCTTCCTGGGATCTTTCTGCATGGTGTTAGCATGTTCTCCCTGGGCATGTGTGGGTTTTCTCTGGGTACTCCGGCTTCCTCCCACAATCCAAAAACATGCTGGCATTAATTGATTATTCTAAATTGCCCGTAGGGGTGAATGCTAATGTGGCAGACTGGTGACCTGTCCAGGGTGTCCCCTGCCTTCGCCCCAAGTCAGCTGGGATAGACTCCCCCCACCCCCCCGCGACCCTAATGAGGAGTAAGCGATGTATAGATAATGGATGGATGGAAGATCAGACCAAAATTGTTTAAAGCACTATGGGTTGAAAAACTCATGTTTTTTTTTCTAAAAATCTTCCAGTTGGGGCCACCTTTAGAGTGGTTTCACCTATCATACCTGTTCAATGATTGTCTTAATATTGGCCATAAATGCACAAGTCAATCATTTTTTTCTCATCATGTGTGCCACTTTACTCTACAATTTTAAAGCTCCTGTTGGGGAAAATCACAGGGGAATAAATCAGCCAGTTAGTGTGAAAAATAAAGGTTTTATGGTTGGTGGATTATCGGAATAGATAAACATGGATGTTCTTTAGCCAAACTTGCACCATCAAATCACTGGTTTGTACTGGTCTATCAAAGCAGGGTTGTGCTACTTAAGACCGCATGTATATACATCAGTGAGCCTGCAAAGTTTCAGGACTGGAGGTACATTATTTCTCAAGTTATGGCAATTTAAACATTGATCCACAGATGGACGTGTTGAAAACGATGCAAAATCAACATGACCCCACAGTCTTCAAAATCTATAGTTAAATATGTCCTCAGATTTTACACATGGCCAACCCGATCAATATTCACAACTTTAAAACCAAAAATCTGTCAAACTGAAAATGGTAAGGTGTTTCTAAAATTTGGCGAATTGATGTTTAATGACCCTAGTATTTAGTAAATCAGGCCGGTTTATAACACTATTTTGACTAAGCCAAGTGGCAAAAACAAATAAGATTACACCAATATTTCAGGATGAATATGAAGACAAGACAAGAGGAGGTGTAAAACCACCCAGCACACATCACAGATATCCACTTGTCTAACCAAAGGTACGACTTTCTCTGTTGTGTCAACAGAGGTTTGAGACTCAGACAGACAAAGACCGGCACTGAACTTTCACATTCTCCTTTTTTTTTTTTTTTAACCACTACTTACTTTCTCCAAATCCAGGACTGAGCCACAGAACATGTGTATTTATTCATCACTGACACAGAATATTCCAAGGAGAAGAATAAATTTGGCACTGATTATTGTATGAAAATTTG
The DNA here is from genome assembly GCF_022539595.1 of Amphiprion ocellaris. Classification (NCBI taxonomy): domain Eukaryota; kingdom Metazoa; phylum Chordata; class Actinopteri; family Pomacentridae; genus Amphiprion; species Amphiprion ocellaris. The sequence continues at coordinate 6,434,621 of NC_072782.1, forward strand.
AGTGCTTCCTGTGCAGGTTGGGTTTGTGTACACTGACGACAAATAGCTGTAACCTTAAATAGTTTCTCATAACAGAAACACTCACGCCGTTTCTAAAAGCTTATAGAAGCAACACTGACTTCTTCAATGCTATTATGATAAATTAGCTTAAAATATGCTTTTATTCTTTTTTTCACAGTAACTGCTCTGACTCTGAAATAACGTTTTCACCTTCAGCTATTGTGGTCGATAAATAAATGCCTGAGCTCCTCCAAATGTGGGTGAATTTTCACTTACAGCCCCAAGATCACATTAGGTGTCACATTTATTTTCTACAGAGTTGGGTGGAAATTTATTCCACAACTGGATGATGGGAATCACTGATTCCTGCCATGTCCTGCAGACAAATTAGTCATGAGTTACAGTACGGGGTGAAGCACAGAGGAGCAGCAGTGAAGCTTCACTGACAGGAAAAAAAAAAAGAACAATGTGACCGGTATCTGCATCAAACCACAACTTTAGCACTTTAGCTGTTTTATGTGACTCGTTTGATTAAATTATTATAAATAGTAATGTTAAAATAAAATTTGATTTGTCACATTTGTTTTACAGACTTGTGAAACATGCTACTTTTAATGAAAAAGAAAAAGCCCTTCAATGGCTTCTGTGAATATTCCTCTGTGTGTGTGTGTGTGTGTCTGTGTGTGTGTGTGTGTGTGTGTGTGTGTGTGTGTGTGTGTGTGTGTGTGTGTGTGTGTGTGTGTCTGTGTGTGTCTGTGTGTGTCTGTGTGTGTCTGTGTGTGTGTGTGTGTGCGCACACATACAGGCCTTCCTTACAGTTTGTGCTCATGTGATGTCGAATGTATAACACGAAACAAAGAAAAGGAAAGTTGATCTGCTCATGGCAGCTGCTGGCACGTGGCGACTGGCTTGTGACTGCGAGGTTGTCAGATGGAGGATTGCTGTTTAAAAGGTTACAGAAACAACACGATGCTCTGAGCAAATCACAAGATCTGTGCGGCATTAAAAAAAAGACACTGAGAGGAATGGTGAGAGATTAGACCATCGCTGTGCAGATCGAGCGTAAACCCTGATTATTTGGTAGCGTAAGTGCAGTATTTTTTGGATAATGATGAAAAGGCTGCAGTTATGAGAAGCCAAAGTCGCATGTAGCCTTTTAATATTGCCCAAAAAGTGCTAGGGCTGAAAAGTTTATGGTACCATATTATTTATGCACATAAAAAGTGCTCCTGTTTTTTTTTTTTTCTTTTTTTTCTCAGTCATACTTTTTATTATTTCCTCTGGAAACATCCATAACACAGAAGAGCAAAGGTACATAAATACTAAGGCTGGGACTTTAACGCATTCATTTCGATTAATTAATTACAGAAAAAATAACGCGTTAAAAAATAGCGCATTTAATCGCACCTTTGTCAGTTCCCTAATTTCTGGCACACTGGTAACACTGATGAACACTCCAGCCCAGTAAGTGGCAGTAATGAACCTAAAGTCTCTTACTTGTTTTTTGAAAATATTTAGAAGAATTTTCTTGCCAAATTTGGGGATTTTTTAAAAAAATTTTTTTTTAAATAAAACTTTTAAGGGAAACTTTTAAGTAATTGTTGGGTTTTTCTTCCTGAAGGTTTTGCAAATTTTCAGAACTTTGGGGAATCTTTTTGCTGAATTTTTGGATTATTTTCAGACATGGAAACAATATTTTTTGGTGCCTGTAAACGAGGACAACAGGAGGGTTAAAGCAAAATTTAACAAACTAGCCTCCGATAAACGCAGCCCTGAATGACAGCTGAAGTTTCCAAAAACAGCAAAAGAATCTGAGGTCTGTTGAAACACAGGTGCCGCTAGCTGAGCCCGACATACTACTTAGAAATTCTCCAAGAAATTAGCTAATTGTTTAAACAAATACAAAGAGACACCACAGGAAGAAGAGAGGGAATAATGTGGGGTTTCGTTCAATACAAATTGCATAAGAGCATGTTTGCAGACTGTGCTCAGCGCTGAAGCTTTAAAATGGCTCTTTCTTTGTCCATATGTCTTCCTCTCTGGTCTCATTGTCTCACAAGACTGAAACACAAGCTGCCCTTTCTCTGTAAGAATGCATCCTCAGGGGAGCGAGACCAACCCTAAACATTGTATAGTACACAAAGTCACGTCAGGCTGTTTGACCTCACTTCTCCTCCTCTTGTTTCAAAGCAGAAAAAGACGCCCAGCTGCTGTGGGAGTCCCCGTCTTCACCTGGACGCTCCAGTACGGTAAGGATGCTGCTGGTGGCACCCAGGGGCACTAAAGCATGCAGACCCCCCTCCTTCGCTTCAAAACACCCACTGATTCATGCATACATATACATCCACGCACACACTGCTGCTTTCCCCCTCACCTCCTCCTGTCAGAGGACTCGAGAGAGGCGCAGGCCTTAATTAAGCTTAAGTATTAATGAGGAAGTTCATCACAGTGTCATTGCTTTGTTTCCCATAAATACGAGTCATTTAAGTGTGCAGCCATCCCTCCGTTATTCATTAAGGTTCGTTTTAAATGTCACCGCCTTACAAGGAGGGTCGCTATGCATTTATCTGCCAAGATGATTTTTCCATGTCACCCTTTTTTTTTCTGCAGCTGTACCTGAGAATTGCATTATTCAGGCCGCTCGCTCTCTGTTTTCCCTCTCTGTTTAATTACTAATGTCTTTACTGTCGGCTGCAACACTGCAGGGTGAAGACGTGAAAACAAGCAAACAAACATACGCACTATAGGAGTACATAGTATTTTGTTTGTGCTAGATTCTCCTAAAATTTGCAGTTTTTTATATATTTGTCTTTTTTTTGTGACCTTGTTTGCATTGAGAGTAAAATACTTATGGAGAGAAGTTCACAGAAAAAGATTCTGATGTGGAAAAATCTATTTTCTGTATTCAATATAAGACAAACATCAAATTTTGACACATAATAAAGGTGACAGAAGTTAATATGGTCATGCACAGTTGTAGTAGTTATGTGTAGCACTAAACCTAAATCCTTCCTTAAATAAAATTTCTGAAACCCTGAATCTGGAAAACAAACAAGAAGATTTTTAAAAATATATTTGCATTTAGAAATGTAAAATCTAGATGATAAAGGATACATGTATGCAACATGTATAATTTGGTTGATTTATTTTTCACTTCTTGGAAAATTTCATTCCATTTTCTGTAAATCTCTTTTTCAAAGCCTCCATTATAAAACAATTTAGTTACATGACAGTAGTGCCTTTCATAACCCATTAGCCTGTTACGAGGCTGTGGCTGAGAATATTCTTGAATGGTTGTTTAGACACTGGTCTGCAACAAATCTGATGCTTGTGTGATTCTGAATTGTCAGTGTGATTTAATGTCAGAGAACAGAGAAAATGCAGTTTCACATTTACATCAGTTCATTCATTGTCTTTGCTGCTGCTTGGAAGGAAAAGCACACACGACGAACTTTGACGTGAAAACATCAAACGATATTAATTAATTTCCAGTCTTCTTTCACATGAAATGTAATTAAGTCCTGTTTGAGAGGTTATTAATTGAAACAAAGGAAACGGAGCTGCGGTTGGTGCTGATGTTTGGCTAACACAAGCTTCAACAACTGCTAACCTCATATCTGTGCTTTTCATTTTCACCTCACAGACACACAATTCACTGTACGCGGTCAGGCTCAGCTGTTGCATACAAACCTGCACTACATATTCATAATAACGCACACACAATGCGCGCATGCACATGCACACACACACCTCGTCTATTCTCTCCAGCACTGCTGTTTATTGTACAAACCCCCTCCCCTCCTCTTCACTCCTTTCCCTTCCTCATCCTCCCCTCCCTAGTCACAGCTCACTGTCAACAGCGCAGGATTAGGAGCATTTGACTGGCCTGTTGCTAAGCAACAGTAGCCATGGCAACTGATTCATTATGAAGACAGGGATGGGACAAGGAAAATGCATCAGGGAATGGGTTGATGGGTAAATGTACTGTAATTATTATGGTGTATTTTCTGTCTAGTGTGAGTTGGTGCATTGAAACTGAACCTTTGTTGTCCTGGTTGGAGAATGTTTGTTTTTTGTGCTTTTTTTGTCGATGGATAAAGGCATCATTAAAAAGTGGCACCTTTTCCTCTTTGAAGCAGGTGAAACTTTTCTGTATGTATACACTGACTACTCTGGAGCCATTAATCAGAGGTCATCACTCACACATAAAAAACAATGAATGTCTCAAAATTATAGGACTGACTGAATTGTTCAACAAATGCCCAGCTTTGCCACCATTCAACATCCATAATTAGTCCTGTTGTGTTGTTTTTCATTAGACAGGATGCAGTTCATTGAATCATCATGTTCGAATGAAGATAGGGCCTCCATTCAAACATGTTCATTTCAAAGCATCCTGGTGCTGTGGTTTGAAGACTTGTAGCACTTTGAGCTTAGAATAAGAAATAAATGAGTCAGAGTTGCACTTGAATTGAGATCGATTGGTCACCTCTGGTCTGAAAGGTTAAATCTGGGGCTTTGTGGTGCTAAAGGGTCATTTCCTTGCAAAATTAAACTGTCAACTAACTGTTTTTCATATGTGCTGTAAAGAATAAGCATTACACGAAATCACTGAGCTGTGGCAGTGCCAGATGTTGATCTTCTTACCAGAGGTTGGGATTTTCACAGATGTAAGGTTAAATATTACTGAAACAGGACTTAAAGTTAGAACATATTGATAGGAGACGCATTATCAAGTAAACAGCCAGAAAGCTTTTCTGCAAATGTAATCAGCAATTCTGGGATTCTGCCTCATTATAAGTTTAAACAAACACGTGACTTAGGTCATTCCATCACATTGTCTCCTAATATAGCTCCAGCTGGTAAATCTAGTTTGCGTGTTGCACAATCTAATAACTAAATTCATGCCGGACCTTTTCAACTTGAGTATGTTGTGTAAGGTTTAACTTGATTTTGCAAAAAGTTAAGGCAAGGATGTGGTCTTTGCTTCTTATCTGAAAATCTTTTGAGTTTACTCAGCAGTCTCATTTTTGTACAGGCCGAACAAACAGATGGAAAATGTAACTGTCATTTCTTAGAAACTTGTACGTATTTCCTCTGAACACTCTGTTCAATATTCTGTTGCAGACAGCTTTTGTACTGATTGCTATCAGATTATCTTTCAGTATTGCTGCTGCACTAATGCTGCAGCCTGATCATCTTGTAGATTTATTGGGGCGTGGCGTGTACTATACAGCCAGCGTTTGTATTCTAGAGCCTCCATTTTATTCAATTGAATACGGGATGTAAATTTCATTTTACATATGTAGGACACTGGTGTTTAAAGAAAGCGCATCATGAGGAATTTCTGTTTTACCCTGATTGTATGTTGCATTAACATCTAGCATCACAAAGAGAAATACAAGGAAAATATTGATTAAAATTAATAGTTCAACTACAAAATGCACAGAATTTGTGACTGAAACATTATCAGCATCTCACAAGTTGCTTCAGTTTGTCACTTCAAATGGAGAACAAAAATGAAAAGTTCACCAGGCGCCGTCCTGACGCAAGTAAGGTTTGACGGCGAGCGTAGTTATATAACTGAAAGTATGTGGCCACTGATGCAAAGCTACATTATGCATGTCAGTCTTATCTGATTCAGCCTGATGCAGAGATATCGCCATATAATGAGGTTATTCAGATCACGATTAATAATTTAATGAGTGATGCAGTCTCTTTTAGTACCAATGTATGTGTGGTAAAAGGTGAACAAAATATGGACATAAAGTCACTGCTGTATCTGTTATAAGATCATCCACGAAGTGAAGAAATTGCAAATTACATCAGATAATGTCTTCTATTTACGTATGTATGTACATCTCCTGCATACCTTATTGGATAATAATTCAACCAGTGACGCATTTGCTTTGAAGTCAGATTAGATTTTGGTTGGTTTGCCATCAGTATAATGCAGATCTGCACTTGTTGATTTTAGGCATATTTCACACCTTAACCTCATCATTTTTAGCTCATTCATTAAGGAATTTAGCTAATAACATTTGATCATAATAAGAATGTCAGTTGCCATTATTGGCAAATGTATAGAGAGATGAGTAGAAGGAAAAGTTAGACTTTAACGGCAAAAAATTTGAGCCACTACTTTTTCACAATCTCTTTGGCTGTATGCTGATGTATGTTTTAGACACATATATGATTTCTTAGCAGACTTTGTTTGTGGTCTCTCAGTGTAGTCGCAGCAGAGTTGCTTCCACTGGATAACCATACTGTCCATAGGGGGAAAAGCATTTATTCACTCTATTAGGTACATGCTTTCATCAATTATTTCATGCAGTGCTTTCACCTGCACAATATTATCAAAATCCAGATAATCCTGTCTTAGAATGATGCAGAAAAACTGGTTTGTGCATTTGTAGCTTCTAGGCTGGACTATTGTAACAGCTTGTTGTCAGGATGTCACAGTAACTTTTTGAAAAACCAAAGCAAAATTCTGCAACCAGAGTTCTGAGAGGAGCCAGTGAGAGAGATCATTTTTCTCCCATATTAGTTTCTCTTTCTGTGAAATCTAGAATAATATTTAAAAATCCTTTACCTAACAACGAAAGCTCTTAATGACCAAACTCCATCATCTCTTGCAGACTATATTGTCCCAGTAGAGCACTTTGTTTACTTGTGGTTACTAGAGCTTCCTGAAGCAGACTCGGAGGCAGATATCAGACTCCTCTGCTGTGGAATCAAATTAGGCGTAAAACTTTCCTTTTTACAAACTTCATAGTTAGGACTGGCTCAAATGACTTTCAACCTTCCCTTCGTTATGCTGTTATCGGCCCACACTGCTGGGAGACTTCTTCATGATGCACTGAGCAGCTCTCCTCCCTTTCTCTCTCCATACATTGAAATACCACTACTGCAAGCCATTAACTTTGTGTCCTCTGTTTGCTATAGTTTGTGTTCTGTCTTTCCTGTGGGTATCCCTGGATTTGGATCCATACGTTTCTGATCTGCAGCTGTTTGTCTCACCAACATCCCCAGATTTTATCGTTTTCTTGTGTGATATTTGTCTGTTATCTCTTTGTCTCTCGCCTTTAACCTTACCCCGACCAGTCAAGGCAGACGGCTGCCCTCCCTGAGCCTGGTTCTGTATGACTTCTTTTTCTTCCTACTGCCATAAAACAGCTGCTCAATGGAAATGTTTGGATTTGTTGGGTTTATCTTTATAATATTGTACAATCTTCACTTTACTATGTGAAGTGCCTTAAGAAGACTTACACTGTGAATTGGTGCTAAATGAAATAAAACTGAATTGAACTGAAATTAAAGTACCCCTGGAGCTGAACCTGCATGTTTCTGATCTGCAGCTAATTGACTCCCCAAAATCCCCAGTGTTTAGTGTTCTTTTATGTGTTATTTGAATGTCTTCTTTCTGCTGTCTTCTTCTCTCTCTCCTTTAACCTCAACCTAATCAGTCGAGGCAGATGGCCATCCTCCCTTAGCCTGGTTCTGCTGAAGATTTATTCAAACTAAAAGGATGCTGCTCAATGGGAGTTTTTGGTTTTGCTGGGTTTCTATCAGTAATATAATATTGTACGATCTTCACTTTACTATGGGAAGTCCCCTGAGATGACTTAGGGCGATAGAAATAAAACCGAATTGAACTGAAATAAAGTATTGCGACTGACAGTCTGTTGCAGATGTACCCCGCCTCTCACTGATTACATACTTGGATAGTTCCCAACCTCTCAATTGTAATGTTATAAAATGCATGAATATTCATTACAGGAATTTGCAGTCACTTAGAGAATGAGTGTGAGGAAGTGTGAAGAAGTGAAGAAGTGTGAATCTTCTAGCTATACAACAACGCTGCGCATTTCAAACACCTCTGCAGTGACAATACAGAGGACGATATCTGAAACACATTTGAATCTAAAATGCCCCACCTACTCATTGCCGATGCAGTTAATGGGAGCACAAAGGCAGGCTATTTCTGGAGAGGTTTCACCTGAATCAGATAAAGCAGCATCCCAGAGTCTGGCCTCTGAAAGAAGTTACAGTTAATGTCACTACTTCTAATTCACAACTTTACCAAGGAGCATCTAGGAAAGATAAATCTACAGCTGTCTGTGTGGATCTGTAAAACTGTAAAGGTAGTGAACCACAAACCATTCATAAAAATATATTTGTAGAAATCTTATTCACTCCAGAGAAAAATGGTTACATGAGCTAAGGCCTTGCACAGTAAAATGAAATATGTAAGTCATTCCTCTTGGCTCATATACACTCTAAGAGGCTCAGCAGTAAGGCAGCTACTGTTTCAGGTGCTTTACTTTCCTCTTCTTCTGTCTTCAAATAATAAAAGTTGTTTTTTCTCGCACCACTTAACTCCCATCGCTACATAGTGCCTGCACAATCTGCCAATTCTCACAGGTACAACCTCACACTTTATTCTGTGAACTCAATTAACACCATACTGCATTTTCTCCTCAGACTTTATTTTTAACCTATAAAACTAATTGATTTCATGTTCCAACCTGGCACAGTGTACACCCTGTTTTATCCGGGTAGCCCGCGAATTATCAGGCCAGTTCACTTACAGTGATGACAAAGTTTCCTCTGGGCTCAGACTATTTCTAGAGTCGACTGTAAGACATCAAGGTGAACATGGATACAGGAATCTCATCAGGGAGGAAAAAAATGCACAAAGAGTAAAAAGAAATTCCATTGTTGATCTTCTATTATCATAGAGGCATTTAAACAAGCAATAACTGCCCAGCTTTTCCCAAAACACTCAGATAAGAACATGGATAATGCTGTGGATAGGAAATTGTTGAAATTCCACAAATGTGAAGAAAAGATAACAAACACCAGCAGCTCTCTTCATTCAGACAGACTCAAAATAACTTTGATTGCTGCTACATTAAAACAAAGTAAATGCATTCTACCATTTAAAAATAAATCAGTCCAGTCATATTCCTGTCATGATAAGGACCGGACAATTTATAGAAGGCTTTCCAAACTGTTTATCAAACAAAACTGAAAGGGATGAAAAGGAATTACGGTATGTTATTTAGGGCAAGCACAGAGTTGGCTCAGGAAATACTGAATTGATTTGATTCATTTAAATCCTTGCAGTATGTGAAGCTCAAACACCAGCAGTTATTGTTCTCTGGAGTTAGAACAGTAACATCAGCTGTTTGCTTTTTCTAGAGACACTTGTACATGTGTGCTTTGCCATTCGAACACAGAAGTATTTACAACCTTTACTAAGGAAAAGTACTAATACATCGATGTAAAAATACTCCTTTACAAGTAAAAGTCCTTCATGAAAAATCCTACTTTAAGCAGCAGGAAAATAAAGTTAAAATACTAAAGTCAAATTAATAGTTTGGTCCCTCTGACTAAATTATTATTGTATATGAAATCATTCAGTTATTATTAGTGAAACACACATGAGAGGTTATAAAATGCTTAATTAGAGAGGAAACAAGAAACGTTCTGACACACAAATCTGTTTTCTATTGTTAGACTTTTTCTCAGATGTTTGACACTACGTGAGACACTGGATTATTTGATCATTTATTGAAGTGAAACCACATGAAAATGAGTTTGGTAGAGCTGTTAACAACTTTTACACTTCTTATATGTGACCGCAATGACTCTGAGAATTTTGTAAGAAACCAGAAAGATTGTAAACCACTGGTTTCATCTTCAACAGTGTTTTAAAATCACCTCCAAAGCAGCTAAAGCTGTTAGATAAATGTTGTGGAGTAGAAAGCACAATATTTGCCTCTAAATGTAGTGACATATGAAGTATAAAATGGAAATATTCAGGTAAAGTTAAAGTGTCCCAACACTGTGCAAAAGTGCAGCACCTAACTAAATGTATTGAATTTATTCTTCCACCACTGTAAACAGATCAGATTAGTAACAGCAGCAGCTGTCCACAACAATATGATTCAGTTTTGCAAAGTGTTTTTCAATATTAAACAGACTACATGCTGTGTAAAGTTTGTAAAAACTCTGTTCCAAGTGGCAGCATGACAAACCTGCTCCAGCACCTGAGACTAAAGCTAACAGTGGAATCAATGTGTGTCTCATTGAGATTCAAAAGCAAACTCTCTTCCCATTTCCAGAACCACAGCTAACATTAGCTTCCTCACTTTCTAGCACTGCTCTGCATGACAAGGAAGTTTATTTTATACTAGGAAAAAAACATGGTGCTATTTTTTTTCTTTTTACTGATGCTCAATTCTAAGTGTTTTACAGTGTTTTCAATATGTAAAATACGCGAAGTAGTAGTGCTCATTTCAATCTCGTTTCTTGCGAAAGGCATGTAGTTTTAATCAGGAAAATTATTTTTAATCATGTTTTGTCTTGAATTTAAGCAGAACAACAGTAAAGTCCTAGATTAAAATCATGAATCATCCTGACAGAAAAATCTTTGAATGTTGCAGTAGAAAATTTTGAAGGAAATTGGAGGAAAAATGGGATATTATTACAACAAATCCAAATGAAAGTCAGAAGATAGTGTTATAATCTCCAGATCAGGTAGTCTTCTCTCTAACAAAAAGGTCATGCAACCTCTGACCTCCTAAATGTGGGTATATGAATTATTTCCACATAGAAAGGGAATTTTATAGTCTTAAACTCATACTCCTATTCAGCTCAAGGTCCACTTAACAGAGCACTTAGTGGAATGATGTTTAACTGTGCATTTGTCTCCATTAGACAGCTGGGTGTCAAGGTGTTCATTTGATATGGTCCGAAGGAAACCAAAGGAATGTTAAATGGAAAAAAGTAGACATGAGGCAAGGGATCTATAAATTATGCAAAGAAGTGCAGTCAAAGCAATTCTTTAAATCCAATCAAACTCTTTCCTTTATTAAAAATGCAGAACAGCTTTGCCTTAATTGAAAGTAATCATCAAGCAACAAAGGCAAAACTTTTTTATTTAAGTGTCGATAATTAATTTCAAACACTATCTTAAACACAATGTTGCAGCCAATTTTAAGTGTTTGAGATAAACAAAAGGAGAAAAACTGCCATTGTGTTCTGGGGTATCTGTGTGGCCACACTAGAGTTGTTTGTATCGTAGAAGGGGATGTACAGAAAGGAAATGACTCTGCAGAACAGGCCTGTTCACTGTTTGCTTCTCGGAAAACAGTTAAACCATTTGTTACAAATATTACTTGTTTGATAGTATGAACAACTTGCAACCTTTCACCCAAATTCATAGGAAGGAAAACAACTAATAGGATAAATGATCATTTGAAATCGATATTTTTTAATTTAGTTGTGCTTCACAGTCAGTTTTTAAAGGAATATTATGCAGTCTATGCCTTGATGTGTATAGACGAAGAGAAAAAAAATTTATTCCAGTCAATCATTACTTTTGACCCACTGGAAGTATGTGGCACATTTTCTTTTTGCAGGTGGAAAAGTTCATTAATATTCATGAGGAAAGTGCTACCTGAGTGGCGAGTGATTTACGCATGAAGAGAAAGAAAAGGTGAGGACTGCCATTAAAATGAATAATTCACCACCAAAACAAACTAGCAGGGATGCGTTACTGCATGATCCAAACCTTCATCAAAACTTAAAATTTTCAGTATGGTAGGTTCCTGGAGGATAAAGCCATGTGTATTGAGTGGGCAGCCCTGTACCTGCAATGTATGTCTGGTGAGTCAGATTAATGCAAATAACTGTAAATTTTGAAAAAAAGTAAACCTGGAGGTCTGCAGTGTTGAGTTTGAATCACTTTCTGTCTAACAGGAGACGCGCCGGTTACAGCTGCAGGCCCAAATCAATGTTTTCATCTACATACTTGCAGGCTGGATATTTGTGCTTTCACTAGTGGGCCTGCAAGCTAATTACTGTAATGAGCATTTAGGTATTCAGGTGGTCAGTACACCATTCATGAGTCAATGCCTTATGTGATGCTGCAGGTGGTACACTGGGACCTGTATGTCAGGTCAAGAACAGGAGGTATCTGGTGGTGTTAAGCTTTGTAAGAAGGACTACGTTTGAATATTCTATAAACCATCTGTTAACCATTCCTGCATAGTACCACTTTAGCGAAACTGCACATACTAGAATGTTTCTCACATAAGTGTTATCTAAGGTCATTGCAGAATATATTGTACATAACAGATACATTTTCTATTAATCAATGTTCCCGCTCATTTTCTGAGTGGTACTGAGCTTAACAAGAGAGAATATATATATGGACTTTGCAGTTATTGAATTGTTGCCTGTCTTCTCCATCCTCAAACTGATTCGAGTGGCTTCCTCATGCAAGTCTGTATTTGTGTATGCATTTGTACATACTGTATGTTTGCACTCAATGTGAGTGAATAAGTGGCCCTTGAAGACTGAATTTTCTTACCGTCTGGTTGTCCTCGTAGAGTTTGAGGTCATAGCCGCTTAGCTCAACACAGAAAATGATTGCAGTCACGCCCTCGAAACAATGAATCCACTTCTTCCTCTCTGAACGCTGTCCACCCACATCTACCATCTTGAAGGTGAGCTCCTTGAAGGTGAACTTGTTCTCCACAATGCCGGTGGTCATGTCACGGGATCGGAGAATGTCCTCTACAGTAGGGATGTACTCAGGTGCAGAGATGCGGTCCAGGTCATTCAGGTAGTAGGCAGTGTTGTCCTCTAAGTGGTATTCATTGGATCGTTGAAAGCACTCCTGGACCCCTGAGTCTGCCCACAGACGTTTCATTACTCCCAGCAACTCTGGAGTGATCTCCCCCTTACTCTCAGCGGGGCCTGTGAGGGCAAAGAGCTGCACGGCGTCGTAGGCGCGGTCAGCATTGTGAAAGTCAATCTTAAGGGTGGTTAGGGCACGGATGATTCGGGTGAGAGAGTCGATGGCATTGTACAGGATGAGAGGCTTGTACTCCTTGCAGGCTTCGAGGTTGAAGCCTCCACTGTGGATGATTTTCATCTGCTTGACGATGGTGCTCTTGCCAGAGTTGCTGGTGCCCAACAACAATAGCTTGATCTCACGCCGCTGCCGCTGACTCTCTGAGCGCAGGTGGCGGTCGATTCGCCGTGAGCGCCGCGCTGCTTCCTTCTCCTCCGAGCTCTGACGGCATCCCATGGTCCTCCACCACGTGGTAAGCGCAAAGGAACTCGTGCTGGTGCTTGATGGGAGAGCAATTTATAATGAAGTGGGGAATTAAATGGAGCTGGTGGAAGAGTTGGAGAGGGTTTTTGTGAGAACGAGCTCGCAGGGCAGGAGGCGGACAAAACTTCACGAGAGGCCAATTTAACACTGGACTGGAAAGCCACCTCACAGAGGAGTGACTCAGGAGTATTTCATTCTTTTTGTTCAGGGGCAGTCTGTGAGTTCTGTGTGGGCAGAACCCAGACTTGTGGGATGCCCACACAGCGCCTGGCACCGAGGTTGGACTGCCTGCTGAAGCCAATGGAGCTGGGGTTCATAGCAGGGGCTCCCCCTGAGGAAAAGCTCTGGAGTGCGTCAGTAGAGAAACAGTTTGGGCTTGATGCGTGCGAATAGCAAACCCTCTTCGCTCTCCTCCCACATGGCTCTTGTGGTGTGTTGCCCTTGTTTGGCTTCTGCAACCATCCACCTCAGTTCGCTATTTGGCCTGTTTGATTTGATCTTCCTGATGAAATCTTTTCTGCTTCTTCTGTGGTGAGATATCTCCCAGACAACTGAAGGTTTCTGAGTCTGCCAACACATAAGACAGAGAAGAGGCATGAAAAACAAGTTTAAGATAAACAGAAACAGCTTTATCACTTTCTGCACTACCATTAACGTTTGTGTTAAAGAATTAGTTCAACATTTTGGCATATATCAAGTTCTCTCTGAGTGTTAGAACGAAATCAACGGCATTCTTATGTCAGTGTATTGCAAATATTGAGCTTGGTTATCCTTCTTTGGATGCAGCTACTCACTAATTAACATGTATTTTAATAGTATGATCAATTCACAAACAGGTGAAAATGACTATATGGTTCCACAACTGTTTCTAAAGACATGCAATCTGACTATTTATGGAATCAGATGTATATATAGTGAAAAGCCAGCAAATTATAGAAGGGGGTGTAAGGACTAAAAGGAGCTATAGACCTATAATGCACAGGTCACTTGTCATCTCCACACACTTAGCTAGTTATGTTGTGAATGTTGGATGGATATTTTCTTTCACAAAGTTATAGCAAATGGTGAACAAATGCAACCGAAAAGGCGTAAGTGGTAGATGACCTGGCACGCAGATCAGGCAAACCATAAATCCCACTTATATTCAGGGGCACAGATGTGTTTGGTGGATGGGTAAATGACAAATTATCATTTTTTGCACCTGAAGAGATTAAACAAAGAAGACATGACGCATCAGTTAGTGGGCTTTGGAGATGCTGGTGGGTGTATTTCTGAACTCTGGCAAGAGCAAGGCTAGCAGTTTGCCACTGTTCTCTGTCTCTATAGTTGTTTTCAGACAAGAGATACAGTAACATTTTGGGCTTCATCAATCATCAATCTGTCATACATCACCTTTTTTAATAGTTCCTTACAGCTTTATTGAGACATACCCATGTCAGTGACGCAGAGAGCCACGGTATGAAAGTAACATTGACCATTTGTGATAGAATAGACAGTACATCAAGTGAAATATGACGCATGAGGTCAGACTTTTCAAGACATTTTTGTTTTTCATCAAGACTCCAGCAAAACAAGTCTTCATTGCGGTTACAGCTGCAGCTAACACTAGGATTAGGTCCCACCTTTTCTATCAACACTTCCTAGACTATCGCCTCTCCTTCTATACCCAACAACACCCTGCATCAGTATGCAGTTATCTAGTGTGTGCCTATTCCTTAAAGCATGCAATCCAGATATGTGCCATGCTGAAAGAGATACGGAAATGTTACAAGGTCCGACCTACTAAGATTGCGACCTTTGCAGACAGGTGACCAAGGTGAAGCCGACACAGTCAGATTAATGGCAAGGAGTGATTGTGTGAAAGAGGCTCGTGCTAAGCTAGGTTAATTGCCTCCCGGCTCTAATTCCACACTGAACACACACAGATGTGACAGTGATATAAATCTTCTCATCTCACTCTTGGAAAGAAAACAAATTAACCGATCTATTAGAGAGGAAACAAAAAAAAAAAAACAACTAAATGTGATACTGTGTTCATCAAACAGGAAGCGACAAATGAGGCAGTGAAAGCACACACAGTCACACTAACATGCACACTTCCCATTCAACCATGTTATCCATATTCTGTGTACATTTCCACTTCAGGTTTCTCCTCCTAGAAGTCACACACAGCAGCTCTCTCCGTCTGCAGTCCTGTGTTACCATAGACTCTGAGCCAAAGTAGATGTTAGCTAACCACGCCTACCCATTTAACACCACCACACACAGACTCATTATATACACAATCAAGGTCAAACATACGGATAGAAACAGGCGGAGAAAAGAAAACAGAGCCACTGTTTGAAAGGAAAGTGATGCAGTATAAACAAGATGAATGCAGTTCCTTGCAGCCGATAGCATCTTCTTCTTCATCCGTTCACCATACAACCAGGCGCCTCTGACTGCTCCACTTTTTGCTCTGTCGTACGCTGCTGTTCTGCAAAATTGCTTTTTTCGTCTCTCTTTTTTTTTACTATCACAGTGGAAAATAACAGGCTCAAGCCAGCAGGTGCTTCTCATGCTTTCATGCCTCTGTAAAGCTCCCTCTGCTTGCCCAGACATCTGTGCTGTTATCCTTCAAATTCTGCATTGTGATCAGAAGATGAATACAAATATTTCTGGGAATTGCATGTTCTCTTTCTGCCTCTGCTTTAACATCATTCTTTTGTTTGAAGCTCAGCTGCATGCATTAAAATACAATTCTGCCTTATAGCATGTGAGAAATTTGAAGGAGGAACATCTGATTCTGTGATAGAAAGATGCACATTGAAACAGGCTATATGCTATTGGCTGAGTAGCAAATGTGAAATCATACTGTGGCCTAGTTTGGTTGGCGAAACTACACTCTGCAGACCTGTCCGATGCAGAGAGAGAGCGAGCCAGAGAGCATTTTCTCAGAGCACAGCGAGTGAGGTCCACTCTTCAAAAGACTGTGAGGACAAACAGAGCAGAACAAAGCCATAACAAAGCATCACAACACATACAGAGTGGAGAGCATTGTTTCCTGGCTGCCGGCACCTGACTACCCTCTCAAAATGGCATAGCCAGCCAAACCGGTTAATGCACATCACTGATTCTGAGAGCCTATGAAACACATTAAAGCTGCGTGTGAAGTCATTTCAATTTGCTATTTCAGAAATATGCAGCACATGCACTTCTGCACTTTTTGAAGTTATACCACTCGCTTGATAATTGCCATGAAAGTGGTGCGCTGGCAGGGCAAATTCAGTGTATGTTATTATCACATTAAATTCATAGAAATAATGTTGCGTGCTTTTATGCTGCATAAAGGAGAACATGGCCCGTTTCTTACCTACACCCTCATAAGTGGAGCACAACACAGCGGGTATGAAATGAGTGGAACTTTGAAAATTTGAACGTAAAGTAAACAAAAATTAATTAAGAAAGTGCCTGCAGGATGAAAACATGCTTACTCTTTGTAACAAATTATATAATCTGACTTAAGGTTGAAATGGCTCCTCATGCAAGCAGCTGCAAATAGCAAACTGTCCAAGCATATGTGTCTTTATGGCAGGACTCCACATGATGCCTGCAGTGTCATCATTTTTGCTCTATCAGAACACATTTTAGGTTCTGTTAGCTTTTATTTGTCCTTATATACAGTCCCGTGCAAAGGTTTTTTACAAAGTTTTAGATGCTTATCCATTTAATGAGCCTAATTGACCCCTGATTCATTCTGCAGCACTACAGCGACTCTAAACCTGCCGAATGAAGCCAAAGTTGCAAAAACTGCAGTTCCTTGAAAGGCCACTTGAGGCTGCCTCCAAAAATGAGCCAATCCCCATAGACCTCCATTCTACAATTTACAGCAGAACTAAACAAATTTACAGCCCGGAACAAAAATGCACGACCAAAAAAATGCACAGTTGTTATTTTTTCTGACAGTTACACAGTTGTGATTTTTTTTGTATAACCCACCAATTTAAATTGCATTAGGGCTTAAAGTCAGGCATAATTAAAGGTGTGGCTGCTTTAAGTGACAGATTAGTGCCGTCATACGACAGTTCCTGGCTCAGAAATGTTTACATTGCTCCACGTCTTTGCTTATTTTTGGATTAGTCTGAAGGTGTGCAGATACTATAATAATGGCGATAACCAGAGCCAGCACACTGAGCTTATAGAAGGTGTCATGAAGAATTTGTTCATTTTCATACACTGTCTATGGGGATGGCATGAAGACATATGAATCTGAGATCTACTGAAGAACTGTCAAGTTCTTGAACTCACCTGCCAAATATCTTGAAAGAGTGAACTAAAGGCATTGATGGTGTTTTAAACTGGCATTTAGAATGGTCACCACAACTACCGAGTCAGTTTTTATGTTTAATTCATTTTGTACAAAGTAAATTAATAAATAGAAACTTTTTATGTTATTATTTTGAAAGCATTCTTTCTTGCATCTCTTGCACCAGAACATCCCGGCACCAGAGCAGTTTCTTCCCTCAGGTCATATCCCTCATGAACAATAAACCAGAAAATCAATAATGACTCATGTCACTACCAGTGCAATATCCAATACATATACAGTATTCATCCTCATGTGCTTATTGTAATTTAAAAAAATATTCTAATTTATTACCCTGGTTTAAGCAAATTTAAGTCTTTTTTTTTTGCACAGTACTTTGTTGACACTTACTTTTACACAGTACTCCTTATACTTCTTCTACTTGTAGCATTTCTTATTTAAAACACTACTTTACTGTCTGTTGTTGTTGCTAGGTACTGCTCTCCATACACCGTCAAATTCCTCATGTGTACTCACTAGGCAATAAAGGTTTTTCTGATTCCGATTCTGCATTTCTTTTGCCGCCTGACACTTTTGCACTGTCCATGAGACCATCTTCCAAAAAAGGAGTGTTACGAGGACAGCCAGTGAGTGAGTGAGTAGTGGCGGAGTGGAGGCAGAGTGATGAGTGACGGCAGAGCCACAGGGGCCACGCAGAGAGGCCAGCATCTCGATGCATCATGAGGGCCGAGGAAATTTGATAGCCGACATGAGACTGAGCCTGGTCACTCTCCAGCCTTTTCCTCCACACCTCCTGCTGCACACGGCCCATCAGCTCCCCCGCCTTCATCGCTCTCAAGTGCTTACCTCCTATTATTAATTCACCATGCTGCAAATAATTACAATCGCGTCCTTTATTAGAGGCGAGCACATGTCATGTCGCCACGCTGTGTTTCTGTTGTGTAACCTCCTCTGCCGTCCTCCTGAGGTTGTTTAGTCTGCAAAAATGTTATTAAAATTAGGGTCAATCACATCAGATTGAGCGGCAATTTTAATCCATTAGAGGCTGAATGTTATTGCTCAGACACAAAAACTGTTAAAAGAAATGCAGTCTGAATTCCTCACATGGGAGTGGGGATGTTTAAATAGCCTTATCTAGATTTCTTAACACCTTAGATAAGAAACCCAATGTTCATGTGTCAGAATCAATTCCACAATGCCACTGAAGATGTGATTTAAATAAAATGAAATTATACCACCAATTATGTGAAAGAATGGACTAAAATGCAGGTAGTGGATTGGCCCAGTGCTACGATGCGTAATGATGAGATTTACAGATGCAGGAGATCATTGTTCCAGAGAGGCAGAGGAGCAGAAAACCTATAATTTTTTATGAATGGAAAGCAAAAGTGTGCATTGTTAAAAGGAAGGTGAAAGGCATAGGTGTGCTTTTAGTCATCTTGTAATGGTTTATGAATGAGGTGTGCAGGTGTGTGTGTCGGCGCTGTGGTCAACGGGTTTGCATTTCACCACGGATCGGATGAGGAGTTGACGTGCCGTGGATGGGCAGCAGGAACGGTGCTGCCCTTCCTTCACGGCAGTTTTGTGTCTAACGGGCGACCGGCAGGCAATCATGTTCCCATTTGTGAGCCACTTAACTATTACCCATTTGCATGAAAACTAACTATGACAAGCAAAATAGCCCATTCATCACAGCTGAGCAGGCCAAGGACTTCTGAGCAGCAACCTGGGGACAGGCACCTGTGTTGGGAAAGTGCCTGAGAAATGCTGGCACAGTCGGCGTTCTCATGGAGATCACACACAATGGCACATGTACTAATTTAACCCTCCTGTTGTCTTCATTTACAGGCACCAAAAAACATTGTTTCTTTGTCTGAAAAAAATCCAAAAAATCAGCAAAAAAATTCTCCAAATTTCTAAAAATTTGCAAAACCTTCAGGAGAAAATTCCAATAATTCCTTAAAAGTTTCCCTTAAAAATTTGATTTTAAAAAAATCCCCCAAATTTGGCAAGAAAATTATTGTAAATATTTTCAAAAAATTAGTAAAAATCTTCCAAAAAATGAGTAAAAATATCTAAAGTGATTACATATATATCAGTAAAACTTCTAATATTTTCTTTAAGAACATTGACAAAAAAAATCAACCAAAATCCAGCGAATTTCGCTGGATTTTGGTTGATTTTTTTTGTCAATGTTCTTTAGAAACATTTTTAATATTTTTTTCCCACCAAAAAATTTGCAAAAATTTACCAAAAATGTTGAAAAAGTGGACATCAGAAGTTTCACTGTGAAATTCCCCTACGAAAACCTCATTCAAGCTTTATCACAGCACACCACGGATTGTGCCATAAACATTAAATTAATACCAGTAAAAAAAGAAAACCTCTCTCTTACTGATGAAGCTCGGCATTCATCAAAAGAAACATTCCATGATTGATTGCCTCCAGCAAGCTAACATACATAGAAAAAACATCTCATGTGCCTTACAATCAGCTGCATGGTGCTGATTTCTCATCCAAATGCAGCTGTTTTAGCTACTAAAAGCTTGTTTCTTGCTCCTGCCCGGCTTTCCCCTGGCAGCTGCACCAAAAGAGGTTACTGAAACCCTCACGACTGTGTGGTCACTACCCACATCCAGTGTCTTACTGGAATCTGGCAGAGTGATTTTTGCAATAATATCTGAAACCCCAGGAGTGAAACAGTAGCTAATCCCTCGATCTGTAGTAAGTCCTGCTATTGTGTCAAGATTAAGCAGCGAGAGCGAAACCGTGATCAAACCTTCAGGTCACGTCGGGCGTTTATGAACTCTGTGGCGGCTGTCAAGAGCAACTGATTTTTCAGTTCTGCATTTTCAGAACTGCGTAAAAGCTCCACTTCTCTGGGTGGAAATACAAAATGTGATGTTATAGAGTGAGAAGTACTTAGAAATAAGCAGCTAAAAGCAGGGAAGGCCTCTGAGGCTCTGCGGAAGAGATTTCTACTAGAGATTCATATGATGCCACACAAGCAGTGGAAATCTGACAGCACAGACAAGCATTACTCAGATACTGATGTCTTCAACCAGCAAAAACTCATAGATGGTGAAAAGAGAGGTGGCAGTTTTACAGAAATCAAAGAAGTAGTAGTTGACCAACAGGTGGGTCAATATATAATTACAGGACTTTTTGTATCATAGTTGACATTTTTGCTGTTTTCAGGCCTAAAATCAACATGGTCGCCTAGAACCAAACACCACATGGCATTTTTACACAAAGATTCATCTAAATATTATATATACAATTGAGTAAACTTGAAATTGAACGTTATTTATAAAGATATTGTAGTAAACCTGTTGACTACTTTATATTAAATAACTCAGAAAGTCTTGGAGTCTGGCCAGTCTTTTCTTCAGGAGGAAATGACATCATGTGGAGCAGGTCATGTGATCTGGAATTAACACACTTCCTTGAGGTGTTTTTGTAATGGGGAACTTAGCTGAAAGTGAATTCTGGGACACAGATACAATTAGATATTTTCCATATAAAATCTGATGTATTGCCAAAAAAGAAATATCTGTCATGATTATCTCAACTTAATGAAAAGAACACAATCAAAACTATTTTTGAATAAACTCATTGTTTTGCTAATTAGAAGGTGGTTGTTATTAAATTGGGACGATTATTTAGTTGACATTTTAGTGATATCCAGTCATTTTTTTTTTATTAATAAGTGATTATTTCCATAATAAATAATTCTGGAATTTGTAAAGACATGATCATAATGAACATAAAAAACTAGATTTTTTTTTTTACTTTTCATAAAAATGTATGCAAGATATATCCCATGGACTTCAATAGTCCCTCAATTATATATTGACCCAGGTCATTATTTAAACTGATTTGAACTGAAAGGAGAAAAAACTGAATATATCGAAAGCTGTCATTCTCAAATGAAGGCATATATAACAGAAAATCTGGTAAACGGATGTTGTGGCTAAATAATCCTCTTTCAGATAAACATGGTTGTTGGCATTTTTTCAACACAGTGCAGCAATTTGAAAAGTGAAACGCAGGCTGAGGCCTCAAATTGAAATGTCACAACTGTTTGAGTGAAATGAAATAAAATATTTTTTTACTGGAGTGGGTGAAGATGATTGACGCTGTTGACCCTGTAGGTGGAGGTCAGGGTGACATATGCAGGTCTGTGTTGATGTTTTTGAGGTAGAGCGGAGCATCAGAGCTGTACACCTGCTGAACGTTTAGAGAAATTTCCACGGACGTTAGCATTTCTTTGGACGGGGTGATGAGTTTCAACTCTGCTAGAGACAATGTTGATACTGAAAACACTTTATCAGAATATCATCTGCAGCTGCAGAAACAGCAAACAAAACCAGGGCACACGCTTTAAAAGCATGCTGAAGTTTCATTCCAGTGTTTCACCTACAAAGAGACGCAAATTGATGTTTTTATAAGAGTGTATTAAATGATATTGACATATTTAAGCACTGCTGGGTTGCTTAGTGACAAATCGTAGTCTTGACGCTTCAGATTTCTGAATATTTAATCAGGAGCAGACATGTTCTAGCTGATTCTGCCTTTTTATTAATAAAGCACTCTCACCTTAAATATTGAATTTTCAACATAAACAAGCATTTTATTTGAAATAAATCTTACAAATCAACTGTTTGAATTGAAGACATGAGGTTTCACTCGTTGCAGTATTATACTAAATACTCTGGAGCACAACATCCTTGTGGTTGATGGATGACACATGACTCAAATCAAGTCTTTAAAGCTCAAACTCGCTGTTAGCTACCCTGGCTTCAAACGCAAAGAAAATAAGTGAATGACGTAGATTCCCATATGAGAAACACTATAGAAAGCAACATTATCATAGCAACAAGAGAAAATAATTAACCTGTAAACTGACCAACATGCATCTGACACACTGACAACACAACTAAACTTGACAAAGAAAGGATTTACTGCAACGTTTATTATACAGGGTTTCATACTGGATTATTGGATTACATTACAAAACAATGTTTCAATGTTTTTAAATCTGCTGTTATGGCAGGAATATTATTGACCAAATTGTGTAGGTTTTACGACTAAGAAGCGAGACAGAATTCAATCATTTTATAATGGCTGTATAAAATATACTGAAAAATACTCAAATATTCATAAAATGAACTTGAGATGTCTAACATTTTTCATATACTTTGTATCTAGGATGTCTGATCAAAGACCGAACAAAGAATATTGATTTTCTTGTCATTAAACTTTAAACTCAGGCTTGGAGCTCAGAATGTAAAATAGGAAGACGATATTGACTTTAGCCTTGTGAACATAATATTTTACAGACAGCTCTTCTGACAGATTTGCATGGCATAAGTACACACAGTTACATAACCTAATCTTATTTTTTTCTTTTGTGTACGTTATTTAATCAAACTGTCTTGTTTGTGTGCTCTCATTCATTCCAACTGCTTTCTGTTTAGATGTGCCGAGCTGAGAGAAGTCTTAAATCAGTCCTGCTAAAGCTACTGGAAGCAGTGCTGGAGATGTTACCAGTCTGGGAGGGTTTCCAGAATTCTTGCATCTAGCTGCTAATATACAGTCCGACTTTCTGATAAAAGGGAATTGGTTACTTTGGTGATAATGATCTTAATCTTTCAAAATCCTTCAGCCACCCGGAATGTGGGAAACCACACATAAATAAGTTTTAAAAAGACTGCTGTCCTTTCCAGCTTTCCTGATGATCTCTTTCCATACCATATTTACTGTGTGACTAGATGCTGCTTCCAATGAGTGAAACTGATTGACTGGGATTGATAGTTGACTCTTCATACCGTAACAAGAATTGATTCGTGTGTAATGTGATGCAGTAAATGCAAGGCGAAAAATGCAATTTAATGAATAGGATGGTGAATATGGATGTAAACTATATAGGTGGGTGATCTGCAGGGCACTGGACTGAATGTTTTTTTGTGTGCAAGCCATAAACTTGGATATACTGCAGCTATAAAACTGTGGAATGTGGGGCAAAAAAGCAGACGGTCAATTGAATGCTTGGAGCTGTACTATGATAGATCAATGTCACCCCAATGCCACTTGCTCACACAGATCCTGTAGATAATGCTGTATCATGTGATGCTTCTGGAAAAATGTACTGGGCGTCCTGTTGCTACTAATAACCCAAACCATGCTTTGCTGCACAGTGGAACTGAATAAATGAAGTATTCCAACCTACAAGGCCTGCCTCTGTGATGAGTCAGAGCTCTGTGGCGCTCCACGTCAGAATCATATGAGATGTAGCTCGCAAGCGGCAGAGATCTTCTGCTCCATTCAACAGTTTGCATCATTTTACATTTAACATTTGATCCCAAAAGCGCTGCGTCTGGATTAGCCCTCATTTCCCCCATAATAATAATCCAGTTCATATTTCAACACGAAATTCCATCTTCTTCTCTTTTGTCATCGGTTCTGGCGAATAGATTGGA
Source organism: Amphiprion ocellaris (assembly GCF_022539595.1). Lineage (NCBI taxonomy): Eukaryota > Metazoa > Chordata > Actinopteri > Pomacentridae > Amphiprion > Amphiprion ocellaris. The sequence continues at coordinate 6,458,541 of NC_072782.1, forward strand.
TTACAGTGAAAAGTGAACAAGCGTGAGGCCTTGTCATTCAGGCTGAGCAAAGATAGCTAGTTAACTGCATTTATGCAGCGACGACACATTTGAATGGGCTGTCAAAGACTCTCAAGAATCAGCTTGTCGGCAACTGTGTGCCTGAGATTTCTCCACAAGGCAGCTCCTACGGGGAGGTGTTTGAGAGCTTCTAATGGCCGCACAGTTGCTCCAGAATCATGTGTCGGGAGACCATCCGTCTGGGTGGGGAGGTGGTGGAGTGGACTGCAAATCTCCCAGATCAGTTCTGTAATTAAATATACTTAAACCTTAACTGTTCCAGATCTAAAACATGCATGAAAGCGCGTCACATTTGCTTTTTTCCAGCGATATGAATCTACTTATTCATTATGAATGCACCGAATCGTCTGGGAGGTTCATGCTGAATCACACATAAGCTCGTCAACTATAATTATTGTACAGTTATTGTAAACTCCTAATTTGGCTCTCACAACTGTTTGTTCAACATTTCATGTTACTGCTTCTCTGACATGCCGTCCTGAATGCGGGCTTCAGAGAAAGATGCCTGTATACTGTACACATGTGAGGACACCACTCATTCATTAGGGGAAACAATGATGGGCAGTGTTCTCCTCTCGACTCCCCCAAAACAGAGGGCTGTTTACAGGGTGGGGACGGGGGTGAGGAGGGGGTGAGGACTCTGTATGCTAGATGCTTTTTCGTGATAACGCTCTGTTTAACGTTCCTGATCTCAGTGGCTGCGTTCCCCCTTCTCCGATCCAGCGGGTCACACTGAGTCACAAGGCCAGCCAGCGATGACAATGACATGTTTGTGCACAGGCTGAACTATGGGTAGGCTGTCTGATGTGAAGGGATAAGATGGCACAAGGTGGACACTAGAGTCTCGTGTGCGTCCACAAGCAAATGTGAGAACACACGTGAGCCTTTGGAATATGCCATACATTCGCTGCCGGTATATGGTTAATGGAAGGTCCAATCCGAACAACTCAGGTTTGTGCTACAAACATTTTAATCGACATTCAAACACTCACCCCTGCACAATATTCATCTGGGTCATGTCTGATAAGATAAACGCTTACTGCAACAGAAGGAAACTGTGGGTAACAGACACTTTCAGACTTCTACAACCCACAGACTTTATCTGCACTTGGTGATTTGATAACTGGAACAGGAAAAGGAAAAATATCTGCAGCACATGCAACAATATAAGCTTTGTGAATCCAACCAATGAGCCTCTGTAGAATAAGTGCTGTGAGGTTGGTGGTAAGTGAAAAAGCTGCTAAATCACAAATTATTAGGAGTAAAATATCACACATGTTGAAGTGAGGTGGATATTCCTGCTAATGATGAAGTGATCACGCAGAAGGCCCAAAGCTGTTCCTGAATTAAATTATATATTAATCCAGCTGTGTTGCCAAAACCGCTAACAGATAACAGCACAAGTGAGGCTTAAATATGTTTATTTCGAGGACGAATGGAAGCAGGAGATGTGAGAAAATGTCACCTGTTGTAGAACACTGGAATCAGATTATTTATTGTAGAAACTTTGGTGTAAAAGCAGGAAGGAGGGATGCCAGTGGAGTGTGGAGGTCACTGAGTGACACCAGCAGCCTGTCGCCATTTCCAGGTGGGAAAGCAGACCTGCATGCCCTCATCTAAACAAGGTAATAGTTCTGCTGTAAACTTTGGGAAACCTGTATCAAGATACTGCAATTTCACATGCATATGTGAGTTTTTAACCCTCGTGTTGTCCTGCAGGTCAAAACTGACCCGTTTCAAATGTGGGGAAAAAAAATATTTTGACAGTGAAACTTCTGATGTCCACATTTTCAACATTATGGGGAAATCTTTGAAAATTTTTGGGTGGAAAAAAAGAAATGTTAAAAATGTTTCTTAAGAACATTCACAAAAAAATCAACAAAAAATCTTTTTTAATGAAAACAGAAGTTTTACTGATATATATGTAATAACTTTAGATATTTTTAGGATCTTTTTGCAAGATTTTTACTCATTTTTTGAAAATATTTACAAGAATTTTCTTGCCAAATTTGGGGATTTTTTTCGCTCAATTTCTGGATTTTTTTCAGACAAGGAATATTTTTTGGTGCCCGTAAATGAGGACAGCAGGAGGGTTAATATGTAAATGCACACACTCCTTTAATTTGTCTCAGCACAGACCTTCATCCTTCACCACCGGGTAGTAAACCATAGCACTCCCTCATCGTCCTCTTCCCTCCCTCCCTCTCCACCACCTCCTTGTTGTCATATGACCGCTGTTATGTGTGTGCAATGGAACACAAAGTTGCTCTGTTAGTCCCCTCTGCTCTGCCCTCTCATCACTCAGATTTGAGTGCTGGAAGTAAGGCCCTCTCACTCGCCGGCCTCAGGAAAACAGACAGGCCCCTGTATGCGACTACCAGCGACGATTAGAAAAGGAGGGCAAAGAGAGAGAGAGAGAGCAGGAGAGAGAGAGGGAGGGATGAATTGAGCTGATGTTGTTTTATGTAACACTAAAAGATAACCTAATCCTTATTCATTCGCGGGGCTTTTGTTCGATTCAGCTGACAGCCTTTCTCCTCGCTGATGCTTTACTGTTAAGTAATTTATTAGTCCTCTCTACATCAGCGCCTGTCGAAAGAGAAATGGCTGCCAAAACGTGTCCTACAGCTGTTTGTGTGTGGATGACACTCGGTCCCAACTACCTGGCTGGGATTAAAGACCCACAACAAACACAAGTGCTGAGGCAGCTGAATCAGAGCAGCGCCCCGTCTCAACATGCCGAGTGACAAAGCAGGTGAGACACATGAACCTCCGGGACACGTCTTCCCCTTCTGTGGTTTTAAGGGATATTTATCTTCGCTCTGTGCGGTGTTAAAGATCAATTTCCATGTTAGGCCTCACAGCTGCTAAAACAAATGTATAGGAGCTATGTGATGATTCTGCTGGTCCCTCTCCAGGAAATAAATGACACCTCAGATTAATCATTTTATTAAGTAGGCTGCTGAGGGAACTACGCTTGGCTCCCCTGGTACTTAACTGTAATAGAGCTGATTTTAATTGTCCAAGCTGGTGGTGTGCTCACCTACAAGGTTAAAAATGGCTGAAAGTGCACTGGACGGTGACATTGGCCTCCTGGGTGCACGAGCTGCCACCTCAACAGCCGCTGTCGCTTTAAAACCAAGTGTGTCCCTGCTGTCCCCTGCCATTATGTCACCCAGTGGAATGGATGTAGCAAGTAACAAAAGAGGTGGAAGGAGGTCAACTCAGCGCAGGGTTCACCACACTATTGCTCTGGTTTTTATTTGCATACATGCCACTTGAGTTGCAACATGCATGTATAGCAGTGTTTTAACAAAAACAACAATGATGAACAGTTAGAAGAGGCTTAATTTATGTGACATGTATTCAGTTCATTTAGGATTCTTGTGTCTTGAGGTATGCGTGTTTCTCTTAACAAGGCTACTTAATCAAAGTCAGAGCAATTCTGTTTGTTCCAACGTTAAGTTCAAACTGTCTGAGTAAGGGTATGATGACATTTTTCATTGTGTGTGTTTGCATCTGAAACTTAGCTCATTATGTAAGCGTGAGATTAACCTTCATATTTCACACTGGAACTTGTCATCCATCATTTTAAAGCCAAGGTCATCGGTGACCTCTGACATTTTTTTTCCCCAACAGGCTGCAGAGAGAAACAGAAGATTTTACAGCTGATATGGAAAAGACGAATTAGATGCTAGTGCAGCTCGCAGGGCTCATTAGAGCTTTTGTACTACAGTGAATGTGACCTTGTTTTGTCTTTCTGATGGTCACCAACCTGCCACTGTGGCAGTAGTGGGATATATTGAGAGGGGAACAAGATCTCTGCTGGACAAGGACACTGACTTGTGGTTGCAATACGTAGAGGGGGGTGGTGTTGCCTGCAAAATATTGTTTGCATGCAAAACATTTTTTGTTGTGCACCCACTTCTGATCGTAGCTGCGATGTTACAGCCCACTGTTTCTTCTTCTGACTGGTATAGCAACAACATGACAAGCAGATTTTCGTTTCCATCTTAAGTCACAACTCAGAACCCTTGAAGCCTTAATGAAACCAATATTGCAGATTAATATGCTTTGCTTTACAGTGGCTTCAGTAAACTCCTGCTTGGAAAATAGTCAGTAGTGTGTAAATTGAACTTGCAGCTGCCCAGAAGGCTCATTCCAAATGGTTAGCATAACACCGTACGACTGTATTTCTATCCACTTTGTGTTTTTTTTTGCCACAAACTCCAACCAGGCAACACTACAAAGGGTTCAGCAAAGGTATGAGTGTAACATTTCTGATACAAGAAAGAAAGGCGTGGTGGAATTTCCACCATCTTTGCCTTGATTCACAGATGTCTCAGGGCCTCACGGACACATCCAGCATTCTTTCTGTGTCACATGCTCAACAAAAAGCGCCATCGTTTTTTCTACCGCCGTGAAATTATCACGGTCTTCCCTTCCTTTCCCACTCCCCCCACCACCTCCACCCATCCATCCATCCATCCATCCATCCATCCAATCTGTTCCAAATCTTCTCTTGCCTTCTTTCTCTCTCTTGCTCTGTGCTGCATCAACCTCCGCCCCTCTGCCCCATCTGCCTCCCTACTGTTAAACCCCCCAGCCCCTCAACCCCTCCCCGCGCTGGTTCGCTCCTTCTCCCTCTCTCAGGCATGTAACACAAACATACATACAGTATACTCAAATAGACATGCTCTCCTGATGCTACAGCCCCCCAGCCTCCTTCCCATTGAAAAAAATACAAAATACGGTGATGCTCGGTTGAAAATATGAGCGATTGTTGAGACAGAAAATGTCACAAATCGTCCTGTTCTGCCTGCTGAGTAATGAACACGCTCTGCTCTCTCCCTCCTTCCCCTTCTCATCGCTGGGATTTCTGTTCAGCAGAAACAAACAGCTGGACACAAATGCACCGAATAAATCCAAGTTCAAGATCGAGATGATTAATTGATGTAAATTCACCCTGTAGAACAGTCAGCGGTCCGGCTCCACTGGCCAGTCTTTCAGTGTCCCTGTGCCACTGTTGGGCCACAATTTGTCTGCTTATCCCAGCGCCTGCAGAGCCGAGCTCCACGGGATTTGTACACCTCCCACTGCACATTCACATTCAATGTCTCGTAAAGCCAGCTGTAAGCACTGAACACCTGATCGTGTGTGATGGCGGCTTTACTCTCTCATTTCCCCCCTTCCTATTACAGTCATGGCCTGGACAGAGCACAGAGATGTTCCCACAAGCCCATCACTGATGCATCCTCCACTTGTCCTACATACAGTAATTATATGAACTAAGCGCCACGTTCACATAAAAAGCATTCTATAGGCATCGAGGATGCTCTGGGGAGATGATGAGTCAAATTGCAAGCATAAGATAGCAGCGTCCGTTGGCACAGAGCTAACAGGGTGGAGGAGGGGACTGGACAGGCTGCCTGCCTGCCTGCCTGCCTGCCTGCCTTGGTGCCATCTCTGAACATCACCTTCCCTGTTTTATCTGTCGCCTTTCACAGAATGAATCAGTGAAATATCAATTTTTCTGGCTTAAAGCTGGCCATCTTTTAAAAAAGGAGAAAAAAAGCAAAAGCTGTGTGAGAGTAGTCAAGCTTACCGTGTTCACAAGCCAGCATCCATTTACAAAGGATACTGCAGACAAGCCCTTGCAGGGAGAGAAAGGCTGTGTGCAATCCACCTTTAATCCTGCTGCTCCATCTTCATGTCTTCCTTCATATTCACAGGGTCACACACACACAGACACACACACACACATCTCTGTCTCTCTGTGTGTTTCAGCTCCCCTCTTTTTCTTGTCTTATTAGCGTCTGTGTTCTATATCCTCTCTTGTTTGCTCCAAGGCAGTTGAGACACTGCAGCGATGGGGGTGGAGGGTGTGTATATATGTGTGCGTGTGTTTGAGTGTGTCAGAGACAGAGAGGCAGAGAGAGGGAGTGCAGGGCAGAAATGGAGGGAGGAGTCAGCAGGGAGAGAGAGAGAGAGAGAGAGAGAGAGAGAGAGAGAGAGAGAGAGAGAGAGAGAGAGAAGGGGGAAATGGTCAGGATTAAATCATGAAAATAACAGAGAGAGAGAGAAAGGGGAAAAACAGGCTTTGATGGGGTAGTTACAGCATCCACTGTGCCTTTACTTCATGCTATAAAATATACATCAGTCATTAAGGAATCTGAGCTGTGTTGGCGAGAATGGAGGCAACACAGCGAGTGGCTCCTTGAGGTATTATATGCTTAATGACAGGCCAGCAGCAGGATTGGTTGTGATTTCATTGATGACTGAAAAACATACAAGATAGGGAGAGAGGGAGGAGGAGGAGGAGACCGGACAGAGGAGGAGAGGAAGGGAGGGGAGAAATGACGACAAAGGAATGGGAGGGGGATTGGACGATGGTGTAATGTGCTGTTTCCGTGCCAACTGTTTCTGTGACAGTGGGACCACTTCCTTTATTGCTATTGGCTATAACCAACAACTGATAGAGACTTGGGCAAATGAGGCAGCATGTCACTGGGTGTGAAGGGGTGGTTCTTTTTCACGTGTTTTCTTCCTCTTCTACTTAATCTCTGGGAACAACAACAACAGAAAAAGAAAGAATGTGTTCATGCACACATGAACACATGCATGACCACACAGAATGGTGATGATCGCACCGCTGCAGCACGATCGCTTTGTCATTATGGATGCCACCAGTGTGTAAAGAGACTCCTCCCTTATTTCTAATACACACACACACACACACACACACACACACACACCCTAATACACACTCTGTCCGGCATGAAAAATCCCCAGATCAGGTTGCTCAGGGTGTGTAGTGTAATGCAATTGCCTGGACACCAACACTGGTGTCATAAACTGTGAGATAATTAATCAGCCCAGCCAGAGCAAGTGCACATCTGGTGGGGGTGAACAACTTTGCGGTTCCCTGACCTCTCATCTGGGCCTTTTAATCCGGTCTGGCGTGCAGGTGGTGTATTGTTCCATTTTTTTTTCCCTGTCACTTCCTCCCTCACTGTGCATGACCCCATTCCATGTGCTGCATATGAATAATTACTTGAAACAACCAGACCCTTGCTCTTTAACAGCCCTTTAATACTGCACAAATGTAGCATCTCTTGGTTTTGGTGTTCAACTGGGACTTTCTGACCTCCTCAAAAACGAGAAAAGAAACTACAAACAATGGTGCAATAGTACACTATAAGTCAGGCACATAAAACCGAAAGCAACCATAAAACCTCAGAGTCCCCATCTGTATAAATCATGTCTAACAGGATGCCATTTTCAGAATCTTCACCGGTTCACAGAAAACAACGTACAAAGAAAGTCCCTGTTCAGACAAGACGCCACCTTCAACAGCCTTGACTCCAAACTAGGTCAGTGTTTCCACTAAGGCTCAATAGTTGCTATTGACATTTCGTCTTCAGATGTCAGACCTGTGACAATCTACCTGACCAACAGTGGGAGATAAATCTCAAGGTGCAGTAGAAACATTTGCATCATGTATGTTTTGATGCATACAAAAAGGTTTCATTCTTGCTGTAAATGAGGATCTATTTGGCTGATAGAAATACAAAACAACAACCAGGCAAGTTCCTGATGACCTGAGTGATTTTGAAATAAAATATTACCATTTAGCAACCAGTTTCTCTCTTGAAAGGTTCCTGAAACTTAACTTTTTGGCAGCCGGCCTCTGGTCTCCTCTTACTTTAATGGCCACTGAAGAACACTCGAATTTTGTAACCTACTTTTAACAATCACAACTCTTTTATTTTTTGCTACGGATTGCTTGATTGGTAACAGCAAACCTCATGATTAAGACTTGGCTGTTTACTTATCCAGCAAAATAAAGTCTATTGATAATATTCTGTAAATAACTTTTGATTAAGACATCTGTTTTAATCATTTGGTGACCATAGAAAATAGCATCAGTGCCTTCACTTCAGTTCATCCATCAGCTACTGTTGTGCACACATTATCACCAAAGGTTGCAGGGCACTGGAGCCTCTCCCAGCTGGCAGTAGATGACAGATGGGGTTCACCCTGGACAGGTCTCCAGTCCATCACAGGGCAGAGATACAGACAACCAGTTACACTCACATCTATGGTCAATTTAGAATTGCCAATTAACCTACCATGCATGTCTTTGGACTGTGGGAAAAAAATAACCCACAAAGGCACAGAGACAACATACAAACTCAGCCGTACAGTGCTATCCTCTGAACCGTCATCCCTAATGTTTAGTGCCGAATCATAACGTAAATGATCTGCACTTGGTGGTCTTTGAAGAGACAGAAACCTCAGATAGAACTAGACTCAGACAGGGTAGCTGACTGCAGTGAGAGGAGAGTGAAAAGACAAGATGAGCACCTTCTTACATGAAATTCCCTTTTGAGTTTGCAAAAGCAGCAGCAGCACAAACAACCGCCACTATTAGGCAGCACTGGTCGCCTGCGCCTTTTAAAATCCATTTCAAGATTTCGCCGTTAAAGCCTAACAGGGTTTGTCTTCCCATCTGGTCCCTGAGGAGAATTCGGTTGGTAGCAGAAGGTGACCCCATAAGATCCAGTCAGAAATGTTAAAGCTGCAAGACTGTCTTCTGAATCCGTCTCCTAAAAACACATCCTTTAGACACTTCTTTTAACAATGTTCTTTTTTAAAAGTGCTCTATTTGTCAGTGTACAGATTTCTTAATTTCACAGCTCATTCCTCTTGCGTAACTTGTGTTCTCTCTTGTGTTTTTCAAGAAGTCCTCCACGAGTGCCTTATGACCCCTCTGTCTCCTTCAACATTTCTCCATCTCTTTCACTTTCCATAACCCTCACTATCCCTTTTTTGTCTCTCCCAGATTGTCTCTGTGCCTCTCCCAGCTTCCTGTCTCCCTAATCCTTAATCCTGTGGAAATCGGTCAGGCAGAATGAGCCAGCTTTGATCAGGCCCTCATATCAGGCATGCTAACAGTGTCAGCACACCCGGATCCCACAGAACCCTGGAGCCCAAGGGGAGAGCTTCAAACAGCCGTTCCCCCTCTGACTCTGCTTGAGAGGAAGGGGAAAGAGAGTCTGCAGAGATCCTGTCTCAACTGCTAGCTACAGGCTTTGACATAAGTCTTGAATTTCGAAAACATTTGCATCGTGACTTGAAAATGTTTAGCTGCGATGGCACCTATGCTTTTCCGCATGAACTAAACTTGCTGTGGGAAAAGAGATCAGGAAACAAGCAGTTTGCGGCTGAGGACAGCGCACAGTACAGAGATGTGAAAGTCACTTGTGCTTCTCTCAGTAGTGTCCTTGACAGCCAGCATGGAATCTGTGTCTTTGGTGTTCTAGTGCTGTGATTCACGGCCAGGGATGATATGTGCCCGAGTGGGAGGGATATCACTAAAACACCTGGTGATCTTCTGGCACAAATACACGAAAATGAACCTTCCTTCAAAGGTCAGCTTTGCACCGAGCATCTAAAAAAGTCAGGAAAAAAGACACATGAACTGCATTGTGCCAACGTGATTTCTCCTTTATGCTCACATTTTCCTCCAAACATCCAACCCTGAGAAAATATTTGGAAAGAATGAAGGAAACTTTGCAAAAATGCTTTTGCTGACTTGGGCTGAGCGCTTGAAGCTTTTCAAGAAGTATTGCAAACATCAGAATAATTTAGTGTCTCAACGGTGGAGTCCTTCAGATTTTGATTCTCTCCAGACTTTGGACACTGGCGCAGATATTCTAAGTGGACAGGTAAACATCCATATTGCACATAGAGTATGATGACTTAAAAAAGTAATTAGCAGAGCATGTGACCTCGTAGAACCAACAGAAATGGTACAGAAAGGTTTTCCCCTCTTACAGCCACATGACCTGCAGGTTGGAGCTCTCTACAGATCTACAACAATACTGACAGTGTCCTCAGACTGCTCATTTAATCAGTCCAGAACTGTAATCAGGTGCTTTAAATCAGCCAGACAAATGGAGCATTTAGCAGTCAGTCAGCAGGATGTACAACGTCTGATCTGTAATATGTCACTACCTGTTAGAACGAGCTCTATTCCTCAACTGGAAATGACAGAGGAAACATTTTTTGTGATAATATCACTGCTGTCATTATTCTCATCTTAAAATATTAGCTTAAAGATTAAATTGTGCTACCAGGCCTTATATCAAAGCAAATGATCGGGTAGCTGCTTTCAAGTAATGGTGAATAAAAACACTAAGATGAAAAGAGCCATATGGCAAGATGTTTCTTTAAATGGAAATAAAAATGAAGTGATGTAATGAATATAAATACTTGCATGCATAACTCGTATGACTTGCTGTGTGGCGTTTAGTTTATTCTCGTTGTAAATGCTGACACCTAGTGGTAAAGCTAGAGTACTGTATTGTTAAAAGGGAACGTTATATATAAACACTTTTTAAAACCAAAAATTGATATATATTGAAGAATATGATTTATATGGATTCCAAAAATTCTTATTGATTAAAACTCAAAGTAAGGAATTTCAGTATATGTGTTACACAAATTAAATATAATGTGACCTTGAAATGCTTTTACTTTCTTTACTAAAGTTGTTTTTAAATCAAAAGTTATTAGTACTAAAGATGATATCCAACTGAGACTGTTTCCTCAGATTAACGACCCCAGAGGAGAAGCACTTTATTACAACTCAGTTCCAGTTTATTGTTAGAGTGCCCTCTCGTGGCCATATTAATTATGACAGGAGGAAGTTAAAAGACTGATGTCGTTAAATTGGTACTGGATTAGCTCTGCTGTCCATGCCCTAACCCTAACAACCAATCCTAAACTCTACTTTAATCTTAAGCACCAAACACAGCAGAGTCACCTTCCCACTACGTTTGTTTTGTTGAAATGATCTTGCATTGACTATTAAGCTATGGAGCTACATAGTCCTCACAGGGAGGAGGTTGGGGCGGAGAGGTGGGTGGATAAATTCCTGTTTTTCAATACAGGTGACCGCTGTTTCTCTCCTGTTTCTCGCCATGACTAGTCAACAATCTTAACCCTGTTCTTATTATTGTAACCATGACGACAAACATCCTCTCTTTTTTTTGACCCAAATACTGGTCTTTCCCTAAATGTAAACACATTGTTTTTGTGCCAAAGCTTAATGATTTATGTGATATGTTTTGCCACTCAAGTCTGGCTGATAATTCTTAAGATGTGCCGATGGACTGTAATCAGAGGTTCAGGACAAATGACTTATACGGTCATACAGAATTCAGATTTGTTAGTCCACATTGATGTTTAGGTTAGTCATATATTTGCTCAATGATGGATACACCCCTGTCCTTATCTTTAGTGCACACACCACACAAAAGTGAGCAAGCTAATGTACTCTTATCTACATTTTTACGGCATTTTTATTTACACTGACATTATAGGCAACGCTGTTTGTAGCTGTGCTGTAACTGACATTAATATGAGCTTAGTGACAAAAAATGAGTTTTTAAAATGAATGTCATTCAATGGAAAGATGGAAATTAAACATCCTGGCAGCAATTGAAACTTCATTAATAGTCTTTATATCAGACCTAATATTCTTCGCTCATTAATTTAAGTCATAGTTGAGGTGATAATGGAAGCCAGAGAGAAAAAATCTTTAGCCTTCAGTGTTTGACTAAAAGTAAGAGCTGATGTTTGAACTACCAGTGATTTTTGATTTATGGCTGCATGTTCTGTGTATTTACTCCTGCTTATAGAAGATCTTATGTCCACAGCTGCAATAAATGTTCCCTCTTGGTGCCTGTGATGTTTCCCTTTTTGTAAAATGATGGCCTCTAAGAATGTAAATAAAAACTTTTATCTCATATGTGCTCATCAAAGACCAACGTTCCTCTCAAAGGTTCTACTTCATATGATAACCACAACAAGTTAATCATATGAGTAACATAATTTAGAGGCTTTATCACATCTGAAGTTACAATGACTGTTGTGGTACTCGTGATTACAAAGAACCCCTTCAGTATCACTTCACATACAGTCATGGAAAAAATTTATTAGACCACCCTTGTTTTCTTCAATTTCTTTTCATTTTAATGCCTGGTACCACTAAAGGTACATTTGTTTGGACAAATATAAAGAAAACAACAAAAATAGCTCACAAGAGTTTCATTTCAGAGCTGATATCTAGACATTCTCCATGGTTTTCTTGATAATAAATAAAATCATATAAGTTCTTGCATCAACAGCTATGGCATTGTACTGCCAGAAACAGCTTTTCGGATTCCATGTTTTCTTTTCTGTCTGTTTTAGTCACATGATACACACAGGAGTTAGTACTTGATTGCATTACCATTGTTTCTGATGACTGCAGCCATGCATCTTGGCATGTTCTCCACCAGCTTCTGACATTGTTCTGCTGTCACAGCAGCCCATTCCTGTTGCACTAATTCTAACACATTTGCTTTGGTTGTGGGCTTGTGGTTCTCCATTTTGTGTTTGATGATTTTCCACAGGTTTTCAACTGGATTTAGATCTGATGATTGAGCAGCCAAGGCATGGTTCCAATGTTCTGATTCTCCATCCAGGCTTTAACTGACCTTGCTGTGTGACAAGGGGCATTGTCTTGTTGGAAAATCCAGTCATTGGAGGTAGGAAAGAGATTTGCAGCTGATGGAATAAGACTGTTTTCAAGAGTAGCCCCAAACATGACCTGGTTTATTTACCCTGTTCCATCCAGACTGAAACAACCCCAGATAATCACTGATCCACCCCCATGTTTTACTGTAGGAGCAGACAGACTGGTTTGTAGCTTCTCCAGGCTTCCTCTTAACCAGTCAGTTGGCTACAGTGTGCATCAACTGAAAACTGAATTCATCCCTGAAGAGAACCTTAGTCCAATCATCAACAGTCCAACCCTTATGAGCCGTAGCAAAGAGTAACCAGGTTTTCCTCTGTCTTTCGTCGATTAAGGGTTTCTTCTTTGCCCTATGTGACTTCAGACCAGCTTCAAGAAGTCAGTTTCCAACTGTCCTTGCTGAACAAGTCCCATTTCTCCACAGTGTTCACTCATTTCTAAGGTCCTCAGGGGTCTGATGATGATTCCTGACACAGGAACGGATGAGTGACGGTCATCTGGTGGGTAGAAAGACGTTTCCTGCTGCAACCAGCTAGCAGTTTGGTAGAACCATGCTGGGCTTGTTTTTTCTTGGTGTAATGAATGGCTGTCTTGGAGATCTTCAGTTTTTTCGCTACCTGTCCCTCACTCATGTCAATTTCCAGCAGTGCCAAGATGGCTGCCTTTGTGGCTTCACATAATTCTTTAGTTGTAGGCATTATCTGAGAGCTGACAACTTCTGATTGTGCTGTGGCTTGAATCTAAGCAGGAAACCACTCTAGACCTTTGCATGTGCAGTGCTGCTTATGACATGAAATGTCCTCTTATATACCCTGGGAATACAATGAAACTGAAGCATGTCAGATAGCACATAAAGTATTATGGAATCAGCTGCATTTTCTGTTGTGTTCATTGTGTTCTTCAGGTAATAAACCTTTAGTGGTACCAGGCATTAAAATGAACAAGAAATTAAAGAAAACAAAGGTGGTCTAATAACTTTTCCATGACTGAATATTCATTGACTCTTGCTCTGAGTGAGAGCTAGGAGTTAGTTCTCTCCTGTCTTTTTGCAGCTCCTGATGGGAGAACACCACCCCTCCAGCTGGTGTCTATAATGATGACACAAGAATGTTTCCAAACTGACCCTGAAGCAGAACAACCTGAAAGTACAGACTAGCTGTTTTTTTCCAGAAATGGCAGGCTACACTGTCTGTAATAAAGCTCAGCTACCACCGGTTTTGTTTCACAAGGTATCTGACTGCAGGTTGATGAATGCTGTGGAAAAACCTCAGTTGACCTTGAATTAATAAGGCTTTTTGTTAATGCTGCTTCTGTATCTTGTGAATATGTGTCTCTGTTGCTGAGAACAGATTGTACATAATCTGTAAGAAAAGCAGCTCTTTGCAGACTTTGGTAATCCCCTCACTCTCTGGTGAGAGGGAATCCCACTGACCCCTTTCTAAACCCAATGGCATCTTTATCTACTGCAAAGACACAGTCTTATCTGGCACCGGCTAAGCCCTAATAGGGAAGTTTTTCGATGTTCAAGCATGAATATTTGTTCCACTGGAGTGTAAAACTCACTTCACATCAATACATGCACAGTCCAGACCTTAAGTATTGAACATTTAGACATTTATCAGCTTTTCAGGCTCTGGTGATTCAATTTGAATGAAATATTGGATACTGCTGCACTAAAGTGCCAGGTGTCAGCTTTAATTTGACATGAAGGTCACAAGAACTATTGGATAAAACAGACATTTTGAACAGATACACATAAACCCAAAGAAAATATTTGATATTTTGTTGAGAATCCTGAAGGTTTAGGCCCACAAGTATCACCAGATGCCCTGATAACGCTCCCCCAGGCCTTCACTGCAGCCTCTTCTTGTTGTGGCGTCTCAGATGACTGGCTTGGCCATTCTGAGATAGTCGCCTCTTCATTCTTTTTGCTTGCTTCGACCATATGTTTGGGATCACTGTCCTGCTGAATGATGAAATGCTGTCCAATGAGTTTTTAGGCTTTGGGCTGAATCTGAGCAAACAGCCGCCTCCTGTCCACCTCTACATTCACTCTGTTGCTTCTGTCAGCAGTGATATGATCAATTAAGGCCAGTGTGCCAGTTCCTCTGGCAGACGTACATGTCCAAGCGATATCCGAATCACCAGGGCACTGTATGTTTGACAGATGGGGTCTATACGCTTTAGTCCGTGAGCTTTTTTTCTTTTCTCATTCCATCATATTGATCGAAGGTATTGTCAAATCGGGGTACATTGTGCACTAGTAGGTTTTGTCAGGTTAGATCCCATATTGATCAGCCAGGATTTTTATATTAATTATATTTGTTGTATAAACTATGTTCTTATGACCAGCGCACTTTGTCCAGGCAACAGCTCTGTTACTGTAAAGCACATTATTCTGACCTGAGGCCTTCTTTTTATTTCTCACATCATTGTTTTGTTAACAAACCACAGAAAGTTGCTTTTGCAGCATTCAACAAAACTATAGTGTGTACTAACAGATGCACCTGTGCCCCCCCTCACATATTCCATTTATCCATGCACCTATATAAGCACCATTTTATGCATTTTTTTCATATATATTAAGACATTTTAGTAGTTAGTCATCACATATTTTGACAACCCTGCATTGATCTTCAAAGCCTTTCAGCATTTTCACTTAAAAGCAAGAAATCTAATAGGCCATAAAATTACCATAAACTTTACCGACCATATCCACGATACCTCGAGGTCACCAGCTCTATTTTGGATTTTTGTCCTTCAGCTCTCCCCCTGGTCAAATTGTATATTTTCTGTAGCCTTCCAAACCCCCGCTGGAGGAGGAGTTGTTGATGTTTTTGGTGACCACCTGACCTTTCCTCTTTTACCACCATCTGGTCAGAACATTCACTTGAGAACATCAACGTCTATGGACAGATTGTCATTGAATTCACTCAGCACATTTGCGCCCAGAGGATAAACGGTGCCATCTGCATTCTTTTTTAAGTGTACCTTTAGTCAAAACTGAAAACTTTCTCTGACGGGTATGTTGGCTGTTAGGGACTGTTACCAAGCCTCTGTGTTTTCCCCAAAGCAAACAAACCTAAATTTTAATGATGCTGCGCTCCTTTCATTGTGCTGCGTGCTGATAAGGCTCCTTGAACAGAACAAGACAAAGAGCGTGGAGCTGCACCAAAGCCTCTGTGAAGCTCTGAGGCTCCCAGCTGAAAAAAACAAATTACTGCATAAAGTGAAAAGTTTGACCTCGCAATGGTGCTAGATGAAAAGTTTGGAAACAAACAAGTTCACAAAATCCACAAATGTTTGCATCAAAAACATATAAATCCATTCAACAGTTGTGGATGAAAACGTCAACCTGCTGCATACAAAGGCAGGGAAATGTCAAAGTCATTAGGTTAATCCTCTGGAGACAATAAAGATATGCACAAAATATGTTAATATCATGACACTGCATGGCAATACATACAATTATTGCTTAATTTGGACCAAAGTGTAAGGATAGTGAGTGATCAGGAATTATTCAAGGTCAAAAAAGTTTGCCAGCACTGATTAAAGGGCCCTATGAGTATCTATGTACCATAGAAAATTTTATTTTGTTGTTTATTCTAGGAGTTTCACCATTGTAAATTTCTCTGCAAAATCGTGAAACCGCTTCCAAAAACAAAAAAAACAACAACAAAAAAAAAACAAGGTAGACCTTATTATATTTTATACAGTCTAACTGACCAGCTTTTTATTTCTTTTTACTTTACTGACTCACTGCTTTCTGCTTTGTATTATTGCCCTTCTTTTCTATGTTGTGACCAGAGGCATTCAGACCCCTCTGAAATGATTTAAAAAGACCTGATACAGATTGCAATCTACAAATTGTTCAGATAACTCTGTAAACCATTTCTGTGATAGGCTTCTGGGCCTACATGTCCATGGATGAGTCTTTTATTGCAAAATAATGCCAAAAAAGAGGCCTAAAGAAAGTGTAATTTATACCAAATCTCCTCTGTTTAAACTATTCAGTTTTAATTTGCCCTTTCACTCTTTTTAAAGTCAATTTTCGTCTTAATAGTTAATTAGTTTAATTTTGAGGGGGACGTCCGTTTTTCAGTGTTTTTGACAGTAATTAAAATAATGTTTCGTGATTGAATCAAATGATCGGGCCGTTAATTAAATTACAACCACGCATTATTACATTTTACAATCGACGTAATGCCCACGGCTTTAGTTGGAGGTGTATATGATAGGCTGCAGTGCTGCCAGCTGAGGGGAAACCATTGCGAGCGTTTTCAGTGCATGGAAGCATTTCAGTGCACGTCCTACTTGTAAACCTCTACAGCAGGGCGATTTTGCGCGTTCCCGTGGACTCTCGCCATAGAAAACAAAGCTGAACGTCTTCCATAACAGCTAGGGGTGCAGACCGGAGGAATATCCGAATTTATTCTGGACACACCAGGCTGAATATGGATTTACAGTGGGTGTAGCATCGTTGGAGACCGAGCCTTCTCGGCTGGGGTGACGGCAGGACATTAGCGAAACCGACGAAAATAACATCTGTGGTTTTTTCTCGGGGTGCTTTGTCTTGTCCACCTAACGATAGCAAACCATCATTCTCGTTTCAATTGCAAGATATTCAGCTAGTGATTACTAGCTGCCGCCGGGATGTATCATCATGTTGTCACCTAAAAGTAACTGCTAGGACGTCGGATTGTGAAGGAAAAGCAGAAAACCTCTCCCAGGTCCCAACGGGTTGTCACCGGGACCTGAATCTGTGTTAGCCACAGTCGCGGAACCCACTGTTTTCGGCGATATGGCGGAGCAAGGCTACTCATCTTGGTGAGTGCGCACAGGCGTTGCGCTACTGGCTAGTAGTAGCTACCGAGCCTTAGCCGATGCTATTGCTAAATCTGAATGTAATGGGTCATTAAACCAATGAATTATATATCTGTCACTTCACATGAATGCTGCGCTCTTTACGTTGATGCTTCCAAATGCATTTATCACCGTCTATGGGGCAAAATGTCATACATCCAAATATTTTTTTCCTGCAGCTCAGATTTTGCTAACAGCTAGCTTTAGCTGGCTGGTTAGCTAGCCGCGGCTAATGAGCAGCACCAGCTGATGCTGTGCTAACGTTAGCCTGCTCCGGTCAAATCCAATGGTGCTATTGTGAGCGAATGCTAAAGAGCTAGCTGCCCTGCTAGCGGCTTCATAAGCACACTGCCAGTTGGTGAAATATTTTTTCGCTCATGATATCGCCCCTTGCTTTTAGAAATATGTAACTTTGCACAATCAACGCAGTATTGCATGACAGTGTCAGGCAGCTTAGTTGACGTTAGCTGTACCACCAATTTGGGGTTCGCTGGTTAGCATTCGTCGTCGACCCGCTGCACACAATAACAAAGGTTCTGCCGTAGGTTGCTAAACTAGCATCGCAGTCATGTCACAAAAAAATGCCAGTTTCTTTATTGCGGCACACGACAGGTTGTAACAAACGGTATATTTGGGTTTGTGAGGTGCCTATAGTTAAAGCCAGGTTAACGTTATAGCTGAATTTTCGAGCTTGGTGAAGTATAGAATAAGCGAAGCCATACAGAGGTGGTGTGAAATGCGTTGTCCCTGTGAATGAAAATGACCGCCTCGTTAGGGCCCGGCTAATTAATGTAGGTTACATTGTGCTTGTCTGATCTGTGCAACACGGGTTCAGTGTTTGGATCAATTTTAGGATAACGTCGGCTTGTTTATGAGTGGTTCAAATCAATGAGTCTCCAGGAGCAGATTAGGCTCAATGAATGATAAAGGTCCAAAGATATACTGTTTTATCATATAGGTTTTCCAACTAGTATTTAATGGCACCTTTTTTATAAGATGTTTTTGGAAATATCTGTATTTCTATTATTTTCATGTGACTTAAACAGTGGATCAGTTTGAAAGCAGTCAACCAAAGCCTTTCCTGTTATTAGGATATCAGTAAACACAGTAACTTTTTAACAACTCCTTTGCTAATTGAATGTCATTGAGAATTAAAACACGTTGCAAGATTGTACGACTATGGAAATTGCTCACATTTGCCTATTCATTCGTCGTCTCATTTATCTGGCTTACTGATAACAGGAGGTTAGTTTTCTTTGTGTTGAAATGGGCTTGCATTCTGTTCAGTTCGTTGGAAATTATAAGGACATCCATTTTAAGTATCAGTATTCAGCATGCTGAAAACAGCTCAGTTTTATCAGGAATTTAAACTGACACCCATGGATGGAAAAATCCATCTTCTGGGCTTACAATCTTTCCCCAAAGCTTTCCATAACAGTTATCTATTAATGTTTGAATAATATAGACTTTGGAGGGTGTATTTCATGAGAGACTGAGTGGATGATTTGAAATGTTCATTGGAGAACCGTTAACAGGTGACATTGAAACAATATAAATGTAATATGAAGACAGAAATTAGATTTAGTTTGTTGTATTTGTATGTTTTGTTTGTTTTGAACTTAAGGGTTGATTAAAACACAGTGTCTGTCCAAAAACCCCCAAAAAGAGTGAATGTATAATAATTTGCAGTTAATTTTTAAAAATCCTATAGATTATTTTGATAATTACATCCAGTCCACAGGCTTTTGCATTCATATTTGATGTTAATATGCGTTGTTGTTATATTAATTCCGCTTGGTTGACTTGTCAACAAACATACTGCGTCTAAGGTCAAGAGAAGCATTGCCAAGGATGGGGGAGGTCATTCTTTTATCAAAACCATTAGTATTTATGAGGGTAGTTTTGCAGAAGCTCGCTACTACTCGAAGGTTTTTGGAACTTGATAATCATAGCAGGAAGAAAGTTAGATTGGCCTTAAGACTTGCTGGGTCTGCTCACTGTACAGATGGCATTAACACTTGGCCAAGATCTCATCACAGTGCTCTCCAGGCCACCTCCAGATGTGGCTGAATATCAGTCTCCTATCTAAATACATTCTGTGTGCATTTACTCCTTCTGTTTCCATATCCAAGTAGGATATCCAGATTCAGGTTGTGGGCTAATATCGGTATCTAGAAAACGAGGTTTTAACCAGAGCGATACACAACAGAAAACCACTGGCCTCCATTAAAGAGGAAAAAAAATAGAAATGCACTGTCCAGCAGATTCACAACTGTCTTGTAAATGTTGTAACTTCTGGACTTTGTGTTAATTAAAGCTAAACACGTCTTGGATCTATTTAATCTAATAGCACCTATTAAGACTGCAAACAAGTGTATTTCTTAAAATATTTGTGTCTCTGCTAGAGAGGTACACCATTAGAAGGCTTGAATATGTGGTTGCTTGTGTTAATATGCAAGCTAGGCAGAAAAAAACGCAGCAAAACATCTATTGTGTAAAAAATAACCTAAGTGACACTGAGGCGCTTCACAGACGACTCTAGACTAATGGTGGCAATGCAGTTTACAGTTAAATCAAAGCTGGTATGTTAACACTGGCAAAAGTTTTGCTTCCCAGCCAAACTGATAAGTCACATTTGCTTTCATCACTGCAGCGTGCTTAGACTATGAATGAGGACAAAATATCGTAGAGGCTTTTACAACAGTGTTTCTCAACATACAATTGTCTGCAATGTTTGAGCAGTTTCACAAGGCTGCTTGTATCCATCTGCATGCTGGATGTGTAGAAAGACTAGAAACACCGCATTTTAGTTGTAGCTGTGTATGAGAGATGCTGATGACCTGTTTGGCTGATATTGCCATTCCCATTACCTGATCAGTAGGTGGGGTTTTGTCTTCATATCCCTATCAGTAAGTTAATACATTTTCACAGCAAGTACGTTCAGTTATTTCAGTTTTGTATCAGGCTTATCCACTAGCATAAATGGTATTAGCCTTTCCCAGCAGCACTTGTAAATTACTTTTCTGCTCGTGTCGTCTGTCTGTGTTTGCCTGTTTGCCCCCACCTCTTGTCACTTACCAGGAGACAAGCAGCTAGGCCAACTCCAGACACCATCGTATCTTGAGCTGCTGAATGCCAGCCTGAGCCCCAAACACATTTAAAGCAGAAATACAAACACCCACAGAGTTGTGACTTACCTCACACTCACCGGTTCTGCTTCATGAGCATTAAAAAACACAGTAATGATGTGTTTTAGCATTGTGATGCTAAAACATTCAATTAAGCAACCATATACATACTACACTTGATTTTATTAGTGGCATTGCACCAGGTAGTTATTTGAAGACCTCTAATGACAGTGTGCAGACATAGGGTGCATTTGTAGGTTCTGTTGTGCACAGTTAGTTTTATAGCTTCTATAGAGCTGCCTGGATAATTTGCTAATAAACCACAGCAAGCCCTTATTTAGGTTCCTGGTAACCAGCTGGCTAATGTACAGTTCTGAAGGTGTCTTGTTTTGAAAGTTGGCAAGTTGTAGTTCGATGTCACATTCAACAGCCTTCACGACAGCAAGGATCTTTAAAGCTTGTTTGGTTGCTAACCATTGGTAGTTGTTTTCTTCTAGTTTCTGTTCCTCACTTTCAGTTTTGCAGCTGTCAGGGCTGTGCTATGCCAGAACGTTTCAACCATCACATTTGAGGTTAAATTGTGAAAGCGGTGCTTCCTGGAGTGAAAATGTTGTTAGTCACACAGACATGTTAAATAGGAGCAGACCAAGGAAGTTGTTACATATACTTTCACTTGTTCATCCTGGCAAGTTTCAAATGCTTTGCCACACTCTTCTAATTTCAGTCTGAGACACTGTTCAGTTGCTGCACTTACTGGTGCCATCTTGTGAAAGGTCTTAATCTGTTAAATCAGGGTTAAAAACCACATCCTTCCACCACAACCATTTAAAATCGACCACTAGCCAACACGGGGAGGATATATATACACACATTACAAAATATTGGGCTTCCCTCTGTGTAATTTTGACTTACATTTCTGCTCTTGTCAGTATATCTGCAGATCACTGTGTGCCTTTGGAGTCGTTGAATATCTCAATCGAATGCTTTGTTGGTCTGCTAAAAGATCGTCTGTACTGAATGTTGATGCAGTAGCTACATTTCAGAAAAAAACAACACTAGGTTCCAAGTTGATGCCAAAAATTCAGAAAATATGACCATACTTATTTTTACATTTCTACATGTATCGTAGTTGCAGTAAGTACTATAGAACATGGGAAATAACATATGTGGAGTAGTAGCAGCAGTTACAGGTTCTGCAGAATGTCCATTGCAATGTGTTGGGAAAAAACACAGTTTAATGATAAACAGCCAAAAGTCAGTATACAAATGTGTCACAGAGCATTTTGGAGTAAGCACCCCAACTGAGCATCTCAAACAAGCATCCACATCTGTACACAAAATTCAAGGAGACAGTTGTTATTTTTACATTAACAAGATGTCGTCAAAATGTTCTGATAAGTCACTGTTCTTGTTTGTGAATCGTGACAGCTGGCATCTGTTAAAAACACACAATGTAGTGATGGCTCATAACATGAGTGAAGGATTGCTCAATTTTACTAAGCTGCTGTTGCACTTCTGTCTGTCAAAATTTAACATTGAGTGCATAGCAGTCTTTCAGAGTAAGAGCTTATTTTGAACTACGGTCACTTGATCGATGCTATTTTTGGAATATTGAATTTGGTATTAAAAATTGTGGAATTTCAGTAGCAGTGATGCCAATTATCTGGTATAATGAAGTCCCATACTCAGCAAAATTCACGAGAAAGACAGGATTTTTATGGTGTCTAAAAAGAGAGAGATGTCAAACATAATCGAGTCCATAATAAGGTAACTATGATGTAATGTTATTGGATATTTTATACAGATAGCTACTGCTGTGCTGTGGACAAAAATCTCATTTCAAAAATATACTTTCTATTGTAAAAATAAAACACAAACTCAAAAATTGTTGGCCTAAATGAGAAGAACATGTAACATTTCCTAAGCATCTCTTGTGATTAGCAAACAGAATTATGTATGAAAGGCTATAAAGAATGGTATCAGGCATGAGTTGATTAATTGTCTCTTTCCAATCATTATTTAAGACAGGCTCTGGTTTTAATAATTTTGGTGTTGTGGCATTTTTCTTGTTTATCACTTGTGAGATTTTTCATAGATTTAAAATTTACTAGTGACTGAGGGTGTGGAATCCTTGCAGTAGCTGTTTGAAATTAGGAAGAACCAGAATGTATGATACTTGGTTTGTAATGTTCTTCAGGAATTGCCTTCTCTTACTCAAGTTTTATATTAGGTATGCAAACAGTTTACAGAAGGTGACAAATGGAAGTACTGTCACAAGCTTAAGCACATGAGCATTTTTTACAGCGTTTAGTGACGCCTAATTGAGGCTACCTGTTAAACTCACAACTTCTAGTCATTTCTGCTGCCTTGCAAAAATAGTATATAGCAGAAGCAACCAGTGGTCTTGTTCTGTACTTGTAAAATGTATATTTATGGGAATGAGCAGAGGTTAATAGCTAACATGCCAGTTTATTTTCCATCGATTTCCTTTCTTGCAGTCCCATAATAACTTATGCCTGTAGTAGAGATAGGATGTTCAGAGTGAGCTGTGGGCCATCGTCTAACAGTCGTAGTTTATGTTTTTTTTACTTGGCAATTAATTGATTCTAGGTGCTGTCTGCCATTAGCCACTGTCATTCTGTGGTGTGTGACTGTGCAGTTAGCAACATAAGCAGTTTTCCAAGTTCCATCTTAAATACAATAATATATTGTGGTCTTGTATTTTTAATGTAACTATCACATGATGCAAATACATACTACAGCAAGCAGCAATTAAAAATGTAGCTGTTGTTGCGGGTCTAGACTGACCAAAAAGTCCAGATCTTTGCATTAATGAATTTAAGAAGAAAAGCATTCTACATCAGGAAACCAGACTGAAATCTTATCCTAGTATTTAGACTATCACAAAACAGTCAAACTAGTCTCATTTATTGTCAGTTAATCATTCACACAACCTATGAAGTCAGTTGTGTTGAGAATGTTGACTTCTGCACATTTAAAATAGCCCTGAAGAAGTTATATCTAGTGTTAAAGAGACATTGTACTTTTTGAGAGTCTGAAATATACGTTCCAACTGTTAAGACACAACTAAGGCTGCCAAATTATCTGCTTTAGAGCACACATTGATCTGTATAAATCTGAGAGATTACCAAAGCACCTGTTGCCTGTGTCCTGAATAGAAGCGCCGCTAAGATTATCCTTTAGAAGTTAAAAGCCCAATTAGCTTTAATTTGGAGAAACCACAGTGTAAATTTTGAGATTGAGGTTTCCTCTCATGATCTTCATGTGCTCTGAGAAAATTAAAATTATCAGATCTTGGCCTGAGTCTTGATAGGTGTAACCAGCAGTTCCCCCTCCCAAAATGTCTTTAAACATTGCGCTCGAGGCCATTCTTGTGACTTTGAGCTGAGGCATGGGCCATGTAATTGTAACATCACAGAAAAACCCAACTCACAACCTCCAGTGCTCTTAACTGCAGTCCTTTTTGTGTGTTTCTTTGTAAATCCCTTTTCAGCTCTCATTCAAAGAAAGAAAGAACAAAAAAAATGATATACACAGATGTAAACCCAGAGCAGCAAGACGGGTGGCATGCTTATTGCTTATTTTTATGGAAGCAAAAAGGTCACAAACTGCATTCTTTGCCTCGATGGCTGTAAACCATTACATCCATAATTGGATCAGCAAGCGGAGACAGATACGATTTAATTCCTATTTGGATGACCAGCACCCAGTAGCTATTGTAAGCAGGTGTAAATTAGAGTAAAATCTGTAAGCAAATTAGGTAAGATATATAGGGGGGACTTGTAATTTGTTTTATTTTGAGTTATGTGTCTGTGTATCAAGACAAACCTAAGTAAGATATTATTCAGTCTTAAATATCCACTCCTCACAGTTGCAACATTTGCAAAAATCTTCATTGCGGCCTGGTCCTGACCTGGCCCTTAGTGGTCAAGTCATGCATGCAACTGGTTTGATGGAGGACGGTATTGGAATTGTGTTATTGAAAACCTAGTCTGTCAGTGAACAAGGACGTCTTATGGCACTTTGGGCTGCCATCCAGCCCTCAACAGTCCGGGATTGTATTTTGTTTGTAAATGTTCCATTCATCTATCTCACCCATGTTCTACAGGCTTCTGTGCACAGAATTCAGACAAACCAGTTCGATACTAGAATATGAATTAGGCCTGTGGTAGATTAAACTAGCTGTCTAGCTGCTTGCTGTGTTGACAGTGAAGCAGTGACATCATTATTGTCAGTGTTGTTGCAGAACAAGGTCACTTTCTTACTTGCTTTTTTTAATACTTGAAGTCAAATTGCTCGTAAGACATGTAATCCAAAAGCAACAGTTGGCTGAATAGGGTGTCATATTTGCAAAAGGTATATTAGGTATTTATTGTGACCTACATCTTGGGTCAAGTATACCAGCCTCTATTGTAACTTGAAGTATCTGTAAAGATGATGCCTGCTGAAGGTGTTTTTTAAGTCATTAAGTAAAAGCCCATGTTGGGCAAACAAGACCAAAGCAAAGCTGCACGAGGCAGCATTGTCCTGGTGTCCTGTTTCCACAGTGAACTACATGTTACCTCTCCCCACCCAGACACCCTGTAGTCATTCCTGTTTTACTGAATGAATGAATGAATGAATGAATGAATGAAAGAGACAGAAGATTCCTGCTTTTTTTCCCTTAGCATCACAATGAAATCTGTGAATTCTGGTGTCAGAGGCGTACCAGAATGAAAAATGATTTGAAGCGTTCGGTCTTTTTATCCAGGGCTGTTTTATCAGTACTTGGAAGAAAACTATCATTGCAGCCCAGCTACACTCAAACAGTGTTCACTGCATGCTTGCAAAGGACAGATTTTAATTCCTACCCATGAGAAATAGTGCCTACTTTAGTACCTTGTTAAATAATTTCAAATGAATTAGCCTTTTTTTTTCTTGACAAAGTAAAATACATCCCAGTTCATACCATGGTAGTGTTGATCATCATGGATTTTACAGAAAACAAAGATTTCTGTGATTTATGATTGCAGTAATTTATAATATACTCTTTAAGTTCTACTGGCATTGACAACACAAACCTGCATTACACAGGATATTGCAAAGGAAGTCCTTTTTTTTAGTTTCTCTGTGTTGCTTTTCAGTAACTAGTTAGGATGTGTGGTTGTATACATAGGTTTATATGCACTTCTAAAGACCATGGCAATCTTTAGTTTCTAATAACTCCTATAACTTTTAATTTTCTGTAATGGGCTGATTGAAATATGTGTCTTTGTCGCAAAGAATAATCATACATTTTGGTTCTTGGATACATTTAGGGTAGGTCCTCTGCAAATATGACAAAATCTGCTGGGTTAAAAATATACATACAGCAATATTAACATTTGGTTAAACATCTCCTGGCCATTTTCACCTCAACTAGACACTTTTGCTAGCCGTTCACATCTTCTGGAAATTTTCTGATGTTTTTTTCGATGTCTCCTTTTGACAGAATTGGTGCAGTTTAATTAAATTTGTTGGCTTTCTTACACAGACTTGTTTCTTCAGCACAGTCCACAAGCTCTTCTTGGGTTCTAGATCAGGATTTTAGGGAGGCCTGTCTAAAACCCAAATTCTAGCCTGATCTAGCCATTTCTTTACTACTTTTGTTGTGTGTTTTGGGTCATTCTCTTGAAAATTTAAAGGTAACTGTTCTTCGTAATTTCATTTGATTTGGGCAAAGAAACCAGCCCCAGAGCATAATAATACCACCTCCATGCTTAGCGGTAGGTCTTTTGTTCGTGGGGTTAAAGGCCTCACATTTTCTCCTCCAAACATATTCGTGGTTATTATGGTCAAATAGCTCAGTTTTTGCTTCATCTGACCACAGAACTCTCACTTAAGGTGCTGCTTCTTGAGGGTGGACTTCCTTCTTGCATGGCAGCTCCTTAGATCAAGGTGATGTGAAGCACACTTGATTGTGGACACTGAGGTGTATGTTCTAGCAGCAGCTTCTAATTCATTGCAAAGTTGCTTTTGGTGATTCTTGGTTAACTCTTGACCATCCTGACCAATTGTCTCTCAGCAGCAGGTTATAGCTTGCACTGTGTTCCTGATCATGTCAGTGGCTGTACCATGTACTTTATACTTACAATTGTTTGCACAGATGATTTGGGAATCTTTGCTGCTTTGAAATGGCTCCAAGTGACTTTTCTGACTTGCTCAAGTCAATAGTTTGTTTTTCAGATCTTTGCTGAGCTCCCCTAACTGCCCTATTAAAGCTTTTTGTAGCTTGGCTGAGTCTGATGAGCGTATCAGATGAGGCCTATATAAATTGGCTCAGAGACGTCACGAGCTGTTTTTGATTGTGATCAGTCACAAGAAGTTAAGAGGCCATGCCACTAAGAAACTTGATTATCACAGCTTTCTGCATCACTAAAACTAATAATTCAAATTGATGTATGTATATTTTTACCCACAAGATTTGGCCATATTTCCAGAAGACCTTTATTTTATTTATAAAAGAACCAAAATGCATAATTGTTTTCTGTGACAAAGATGCATGTGTTTTAATCACTCCATCATAGAAAATTCCAAGTTAAAAGCATCACTGGAAACTCAAAACTTGATATACATGCTCTTAACAAGTGGACATGCACTTTTGTTCACAACTGCAGTTGCTGACTAGAGATGGAACAGAGTGGGAGGCATTTGAAAAAATGACCTCACAAGCTTCAAACTGCAATAAAGAAGAGGTAGCCGGGTCAAGTAGAAGGAAAAATAACATAAACAGGAGCGGTTACCGGTGTTTATTCTACTGAGTAGTTATTTTGTATACGTGTGACTTAGTCTTAAATGTCAGTCAGTGTTGACAGTGGTCCACTTGTGACTGTTGTTCCTCTTTGCTAGCCTGCTTTTCCTGTGTTTCATGCGCTATTTTAAGAATTTGTTTCTGCCACTTTGTCACCTTTTCTATGCATTCGTTTGCTTTAGTTTACTCTATAGTCAGCTGTAAATAATAGCAATTCAACACTAATTAAGGCAGCTTGGGTGGGGCTGGACTTTTTAGGCATATAAAATAGTTTTAAAATCTTGTAGCAATAAATTATCTGGAAGTTGTTTTCTGCAAACATTTAACATGAACAAATTCTGGATTTCTGCTTAATAACGGATTGGTGTGGTGTCACACAAGTGTAATTTTGCATTTTTTGAACCACAGCCTGCATTCCTTTTGAGTTTGACGGGAAACAGACAGGTCAGGATTAGGGTCAAATCTGCACCCCTCAACTGAAGACAGATACATCACAATGCCAGCCTTGTCTCTGCCCCAGAAAAAGGCCTGCATTATAAGGTCGCATGTCAAGGCTGCATATCACTGATCTGGGAACAATTTGGTGCTTAGACATAGCATTAGTCTGAAAACTATTTGTCTGGGAAAAACGGTGAGATTACTTAATATGGAAATATTAGGATTACATGTGTATGAAATGTTGGGGCTTGGAGAGCTGCGAAAAATCTGATAATGATTGATGGACAAACTAAAATAGAACTGGATGAATAATGTTTTTAAATGGGTACTCATCCTTTGTCAAGACAGTGCAGTGCATGTTTCTCTGACATTATCTTCAGTCTGAATGCTCTTTAAAAGGCAACCCTGAGCGGAGGTTTGCCACTATGCTGTCCTTCATCGGCTCATTGTTATTTTGTCTAGTCTGTTTCACAAATCTCAAAAACATGCACGTAAAACACAGAGATGATATAGGTCAAAGAGTTACTACAAAAATGTCATATCTGTAAGGTCGACAGATCACTTGCAACTGTTCCAGACTGATATGCTGCTGTACTTTGCAATGTAAAGATTACAGAGAAGAATCTTACACGAATCCTATGCATGAGTGAAATTATTAGTTTTTTGTATCATCAGAGATGGCTCATGCATAGGAAATGTAATGATCACGTTGATATTTCAGCTCTGGAGTTCTTTATACATATATTGCCACATACTACCATTACATACCATAATACATACCATTCCCACTATCTAATGCAGATTATAATGCCTAACTACTATTCAGTGTTAATAGCTAAACTAATCTGAGGCTGAAGCTATATGAGTCATTTTTCAACAGGCCTAATCAAAATTTAAGCTTGTACAAAAGCAAAAAATACAACCCAAGCTCCCCTTCCTTGGTATACAGTTTGTAGTGTGCCTTATTGATTTTCATAATCAATAACTTGTGTTTTCCCAGTTCTTTTTAAAAATACAACAAAATTTGCAATTCTGATTTTACTATCAAATTGTTTCACTCTCCTGGCTTTGTTGTGTGTATTAGGCAGCCCTGTGATCTCAAGGGTACACAATATGTTCAGCTCTGTGCAGCACCATTTGCATGTGATGTGCCGTGTCAGTGGGTTGAGTGGTGATATATGTGTGTATATATATATATATATATATATATATATATATATATATATATGTATATGTATATGTATATGTATATGTATATGTATATGTATATGTATATGTATATATATATATGTATATGTATATGTATATATATATATATATATATATATATATATATATATATATATATAATGTATTCAAAATGATGTCACATTCTCTTACACGTCCTTTTAGATAGTCACTAAAAAAGGATTTTTAATTCTTTATGTGAAGATGGGCCATTGTGATGCTTCCAAGTAGCTAAAGTTGAACACTATTGATCCAGTTCTCCTTATACACACTGTGCACGGGTTTTGTGTGAAACATTTGCTTTTCTATATGAATTTTTCTCCATCCAACATATCAGTTTTTCAGGGAAATGTGTAATAGAATGGCCACAACCAATGTGATATTGTCAAACTATTGAATCCGAATAGCTGACTCAAATTACAGTTTAACACTTCAATACCGTTTATGTAATTTTTCTCATCATGATAGCATAAAAAATTAATGGAAAGAACTGTGCAACAGTGATCTATTCTGACTTCCACTGATGATTTGTATGTCCACATGGGTGTGCACTCTTCAGCTGAATAGATTATAGAGTGCAGTCCAGCAGGAAAACCACCTTTATTTCCAGAGAAACACATACGCACAAAATTCACCACAGTTTAACAGTTCCAGAGGTTGCATTGTTTGCCCTTATAATTTAAGAATTTGAAGCTCAGATTTCCTCTTTCACAGTTGTTCGGGGCTCTGTTTTCATTTGCCTTACTGCTTGTGTGTCTCAGTGGACATTTAGATGTGTTAGAATTTATAAATGTTTAATTTCACAATCTGACAATTATAGTTAAATATTGCGGAGTATTTCCTCATCCTTGGACTTAAAAAACCCACTAACCCACTTGGAAGCATACAGCGCAAAATAGCTGTGGGACGCATTTTTCCCTTTCAAAATTTGCAATCACAGAAATGACATACATGAAAAGGAAAATATGATTGAGTCTGATTCTATCAGATGGGGATTGAAGTCGAACAACAGATGTGTTTTTATTCACCGCAGTGAGAGAAGAGTATGCTCAGAAAATGTTTATTTTGTTAGCAGGGGGAAAATGCCGAAAGTGATTCAGTGACTGTTGCCAAATCACGCCACCGACAGCCAGAAAGCTTCTGTGCAACTTAAAGCGTGTAAAAGATTCCAGTTAGGACTAACAAAAATGGGGGAAAGCAGAAGATTGATGTGGGCTTAAAGTCTAGGAAATCGTTTTGCTCTTTCTGCTGTTCTTAGTGTGTTTAGGGTAATGATGTATTTATCAAAAACCTAACAATGCAAGCTGTAACAGTTCATTCACATGTCAGTTTGAAGACAGTTGGTATAGAAAAAGAGTGTTTTTTTGCAGCATAAACACTACTGTTGTCTTAATTAGGTGATATGCATTTTCTGCACTCAGAAATGTTAACCATATTTTTCATTCTCCCCACAGGGCGTACTCCCTAGTTGACTCCAGCCAGGTGTCCACCTTCCTCATCTCCATTCTCCTCATCGTCTATGGCAGCTTCAGGTGAGTGTCAGTAAATAAATAATTACTTCAGCTGTCAGGGGGATAGTGGATGATGACTTGCAGAGAACTTTTGTTTGCAGAGCTGTAAGCAGAACCTATAGATGAATGTATAATGCCTTTAATTACAGTTTTAAGTAGTTTTGCTGGTCCGCATAACAAAAACACTTGCATGTCCTGTTCTGGAGGCAGTTTTTCTCTTTTTCTGTTTCGGAGAAGCCTGGTCCCAGGCTGCAGGAAATTAAGAACACAAAGGTTTGTTGTTGTAAATATGCTTTTGATTTATGGGTCTGTTTCTCAGGGTTCAATCTAGGGAAAATGCATATATTCTGCTTAAACTGAGCAGAAAACACTTCTTTTGTCATAGTGCAAATATATCCAGTGAGCAAAATGGGTGAATTGGCTTTGGTGCATTATGTGCACTGAAAAAAGATCTACAGTCCTGCACCTAATGGTGTTTTGATTGATTTAGTTGCATTAGCGTATTACCAAAACACATTTGTTTCAGAGGAACCTTATTAGCAGGTAAATGGATTCACAGACTTTGATTCTCAGGCTGAATTGAGAGACAGGTTATGTTTTGCTTTTCCATCTGTTGTCGGGTGAAATTGCAGAATCAATCTGGTGTCCATCTCTCGGACAATCTGTCGTATGTCTGCATGAATACGTGGGGTATTGATGCAGACTGTTTTATCTACCATCCAAATATAAAGAGGTCGGCTCAGTACTGATGATGCTCCATTTTCACTCCATGATACGGGCCAGCTTGGATGGCACACTGAGACACAAATTGGTTGGGGAACATTACAGTCATCAGTGGATTGTAGTTATTATTTGAAAGAAATAACTGATCAGATCAAGTTGCTCTGAGGTCATCCTAGTCTGAGATAGTTGCCATCATGAGGCAAAATTGTTTCCAACAATGCACATTTTCACACAGTCTCTTTAGGAGTTCATTCAAAGTGCTGCACCTAGTTCATGGGGAAAATACCACCAACAGTTGAGTAACAAAATAAAAAGGATTTGAACAGGTGTGTGTGTGAAGGCTTTCCAAAGATATCCAACAAGAAGTTTGGACATATTTGCTACAATAAATAGTATAAAGCCTGTTTAACATTCAACATAAATGTCCTATTTCCATTATGTTTTCACATATTCAGTTTGAGTGGGACTTTTCTAACCTCATTGTGTAATTTTACTGTAGTGTATTTTAGCCATCCATTGATTGCCTGCTACTTGGTCATTAATGTCAATAGAAGATGACACTATACATATATAGTTTTTTTTAATTATGACAACTTCTATTGACATATTGTTCGTATGTATAAGAGCTGTTGCTTTTCAGGGGCCATTGTGTAATTCATTCACTGTAAATTAAGCTCTGTTTTTGAGTCATCGAATCTCATTATTGGTACCCAAATTACACCATCTCCACTCTTTCTGTCCCTCCCCCCTGCAGGTCATTAAACATGGATTGCGAGAACCAGGAGAAGGATAAAGATGGAAACCCTACAACAACGGGGTCTTTCAATAACAGCAACACAAACAACAGTAAGCATTTCATATGTGGCAAAATCCTGTTATACAGAGACAAAATATCTTGTTGGATTCTAAAGTGATTATAACTGATTGTTGAGCTGCTCTGCTTGTTTTTCAGGCATTCAGACTATAGACTCCACACAGGCCCTGTTTCTGCCCATAGGAGCCTCTGTGTCTCTGCTAGTCATGTTCTTCTTCTTTGACTCGGTACAGGTGGTCTTCACCATCTGCACAGCAGGTAATTACCGCTCTTCACCGTAACGCGAAAACACTACAGCTGCAGACTTACTATAAGGCTATCACATTTCTGTTCAGTAGTTACACACTGGGGAAGACCTCTTTATGTTTTGACTGAAACTTAAGACCATCATCTGCCCCATTAAACTGACAGAAATGACCGGGACACAAACATTGTAGGTGTGAAAGCCGTTGGTCTCACTGCTGTGCTTTGTTCCTCTCCTCAGTTCTTGCAACAATTGCATTTGCATTCCTCTTGTTGCCAATGTGCCAGTATCTGACCAGACCCTGCTCCCCACAGAACAAGTAAGGAAACCATGTGGATTCTTTGTGTCTATAAATGTTACTGAAACTGCTCCGTGCTATTTTGTATGTCTTTGTGTGCAACAATTGTCAAATCAGTAAAAGGCTGTATAGTGTTGTTGTGATGGCAAGATTATGATTCCGATAGTATACCTGCCTAAATATCTTACTACCAATACTGAAATGATACCTTGGCAAAAACATGATATCAGGAAAGGTAAGAAAATATAAAATTAAAAGTAATAGAAGCAAAAGACAGAACAATGAACTAAAAAATGATGTGATTATTACAAAAAAGAAGAAGAACTGAAAGTATTTGGCTAATGTCAACACAAAGCAGCAGAGAATGCTAAAATAAGCCCTGAAGCAACAAGACAGTATTACAGTACCAATATTTTAATCGCTTTAAGACCAAACCATTGAGAACTGGAGGAGCTCTTTATTAAGATCTGCTCTTTCATATCTCTTCACCTTCACATAAACTGTTGCTTACAAAGTTTAAATCCTTGGATAAGTGCAGCTGTACTTAACATTTCTTTCACCAATTTTCACCCTTTTGCAGGAATTCAGTTGTGCTATTTTTCTGCATACTTGTAAATGCCAGATTTTTTTACAGTTTGGAACTTGTGGAAAAGTTAGTCATTACCACTGCATTTGCTTATTTTGATGATTCCAAAAGATAACATACACTAAATTAAGCAGTCATCATTGCCCTTAATTGTCTCATCAAACTCCGAAGGTGAAAACAAAGTTTACTTCCCACCAAATAGATCTCACTCATTTTACTTACAGTGGATGATATAATTATGTTATGTTCCACATTCTCTAACCTGTTGCTCTTTGAGTAAGTCCACATGTCTGTCAGAGAGATGCTTGTGTTTGTTTCTTTGGTCTGTGTAGGTTTAAAATATCTTTTACAGACGGTCTTTGTGGTGACTCTGGTCACACCCTGGCTGTTGGCTGTCTAAATGGAAAAATGCCGTATTTCACATGATACATCTGCTTTGTTGACAATCCGTAGACGGTCATCTAGAGTGCTTGTATTTGTAACCATCTCGTTATGTTACTGTGAAAGCTGCAGCTTCTATATGAGAGAGAAAACATGCTTGGAGTGGAAGCAGACACACTGTCCCATCAACACACATCAACTCAACAGCTTCTGTTAAAACACTGTCATTCTTTAAATATCGCTTCTAATAAACTTTTTCATAGTGTCATTTTTAATGGCAGGATTTTGTGATACCATTCTAACATTGATATAACAATAAACACCAATGCCGTAAATCATAACGCTGGAAAATAAACCTAAACCTGAGTGCAGGCCTGAAGTTTGAAATCTGTTTTGTTGTTTGGATGGACTAACCTTTTACTATTTGTCTCTTTCATTCTCTTACTGATTCCAAATTATATTTAAAACTTGACTGTAGTGTTGAAGTTCAGGGGTTTGAAACAATCAATTATTCCAGTCTCTAGTTAACTTCAAGAAATCACCAACAAAATAACCCACATACTCAATAACAACATGAACATCACCTCTCTACTTACAGATTTAGAGAATGAATAATAACCCCACCTCATACCCTAAACCATTTATGCTTATTGACAAGGGTTTTTTTGTTGATTTTGTTTGTGTGTGTAGACACATTCATTCAGTTTTGTTTCATTCACAAATCAAGAACGGATCATTTTCATGAGTGACAAGTGAGATAAAGGTTTTATCTTTAGTGGTGTCCATTTGCCCCACTTCCACACCCAAACATTAATTATCTCTCACCTTTGGACATCACTGAGTATACGTAGTCTGCTCAGTGATGACTGCATATATTGCCCAGTAAATGTTTATATGTTCCATAGTTTCTCGTGTGGTTTTAGTGCACCTCCTTTATGTGTGTTTGTCTTCTTGCAGGATTTCGTTTGGTTGCTGTGGGCGTTTCACTCTGGCTGAGCTCCTGTCCTTCTCCCTCTCTGTTATGTTGGTGCTCATCTGGGTGCTGACTGGACACTGGCTTCTCATGGACGGTGCGTTGCTGTGAAAAGGCTCTTGTGCACGTTACAAGCTTGTTTCAAGGTTCATTGAAAGCATATTTGCAGCAGAGTGTGTAACATGAGACTGTGCAGATACAGACACATTTCTCTGAGCTGCAGAGTAGAGCGTGATACACATTTATTAAGAATTATGCAGCAATGGACAATGAGGTGCGGTAATGAAATATCAGCCCAAAAATATTAAATACAGTAAATATAGTAGTCTATATGTTAGCATGGTGCTAACTACAATACTGGTTTGCAAAAATGGATTAGACCATCCCAGTCTTTCATAAAGGCAAGAATCAAGACAGAATTCAGTTTCATCATCTTTCTTGGAAAGAAGGAGCTTGGCATGACTCATACAGTGTGAAGATTTCAGCAACATTATCTTCAAGCTCTAGCAGCAGAAGAATATACTTTAGAAAATGTAACTGACATTTAAGCTGACTGCTCTTCATGAACGTTAATAACAGGCTGACAAAGCAGAGAAAAGTGTCTGCAGGTCTTGTATTTTCAATATTTGAACCAGTGCATACTGCTGACAGTCTTCCTGAACAATGTGAACATTCCAGCCCTGGGAAAAATTATAATAATTTGTCATCAAACATGAAAACGCTTGCACAGATATAACTGGTGGCAGCTTTTTTAAACTGAAAACTCATTTTTGAAATGAGTTTAGTAGGAATTTGAACATCTAAATATTATGAATAAATTTGCAAAAAACTTGTTCCTATGTTGTTATTTTCAGCTATT
Source organism: Amphiprion ocellaris (assembly GCF_022539595.1). Lineage (NCBI taxonomy): Eukaryota > Metazoa > Chordata > Actinopteri > Pomacentridae > Amphiprion > Amphiprion ocellaris. The sequence continues at coordinate 6,494,022 of NC_072782.1, forward strand.
TTCTGCTAAAATGTGGATTTTTCTTTAACTATCATGTGTTTTTCTCCTTGCAGCGTTAGCCATGGGCTTGTGTGTCGCTATGATAGCCTTCGTACGGCTCCCCAGTCTGAAGGTGTCTTGCCTGCTGCTGTCAGGACTGCTCATTTATGATGTATTCTGGGTAAGAAATGCTCCCTCCCCAAACATAATCTGCATCACATCTAATGTTCAAGCCACTGCCATGAGACACAGCAAACAGACTGTATAAGGACACATCAGCTGTAATTATGATTCAGTTAAACTAAAGGCTGTGAATTTGTTTTTAAGACCCCTGGACAGTTACATTTTACACTCAACAGCAGGGAAATTTGGATGAAACAGGGTAGTTAGCATTGATAGCAGTGATTCCCAGCATGGCTCAGTAAATTAGAGAGAACTACCAACTAAAACTCAATCCTTATAACACAACATTCAAGAAAAGTACACAGTTGAATGAATTAAAGGAAGTTGGGTGTGCTAATAAAGGACGACAGCTGTCTCCTTGAGCCAGAATTAGGATGAAGATCACATTTAAATTTAGTTATTATTTTTGGCACTGCTGACTAGTTGTGGTTTATTAGCCACATTTGACACTGGTTGCGGTCGAATAGTGAAACAAAACATGTAATATGTCTCTTCTAGGGCTGCAGTTATCGGTTGTTTTAATAATCGAGTATTTTAGCGATTTTTCTAGCGATTAATCAAGTGATCGAATCCCGTGCTTGACATGCGTTACAGCATCAAAAGCAAGAGTGAGTGGGTTGTGCAACAGAAATAACCGTCCTGGTGGAACACGGGCAGACATCTACAGGGTATTGTACATATATAATATAGTACAGAGGTATTGTACATACATAGTACAGGAATATTGTGTACATATATAGTAGAGTATCAGGGGTATTGTACATATATAGTATAGTACAGGGGTATACTGCATATATAGTATAGTACAAGGATATTGTACATATATAGTATAGTACAGGGGTATTGTACATATATAGTATAGTACAGGGGTATACTACATATATAGTATAGTACAAGGATATTGTACATATATAGTATAGTACAGGAATATTGTGTACATATATAGTAGAGTATCAGGGGTATTGTACATATATAGTATAGTACAGGGGTATACTACATATATAGTATAGTACAAGGGTATTGTACATATATAGTATACTACAGGAATATTGTGTACATATATAGTAGAGTATCAGGGGTATTGTACATATATAGTAGAGTACAGGGGTATTTAGCTAAAACTCAAAGCCATGGGAGCCGACATATATTTAGTTGGTGATGCAGAAATCTCATAAATATGTTTTTATGTTTGGTTCGTTTAAACTGCTGGTACTGCAGCTGATAGAACACAAATATGAAAACTGATTATTTTATTGTATTTATTACAGAGAATATTCAATCAGTAACATTAGTTTTACTTTGATTTGGCCACAGATTAAAATGATTTCCTTCATTATGAGACAGTGTCAGACATACATGCGCTTCAATACAATATCATGTTTAAATATATGAAGTTTGATAGTTTTATTGTGCAGCTGTCTGCTAGAAATAATCAGCTGCATTGATCGGTTGAAAAAAAAAAAATTCCTTAACACGTTTGACAGTTTTCTACCAGCATTCTTGTCTTACTTAATTTCCAGTCACAACGCTTTTTGCCGTCATAAATTTTTATGTTCCTCATTGTTCTCATGAAAACAGCCCGTTGACTGAAGCAGCTGCACACAATCGGTTCATTTTGTGCATAAAACGAATCAAATGATCGTGAAACGCTTCTGCTTGTGTGACGAGTTTGAAACAGAAAGTCTGAGTTAACAAAGAAAGTTGAAAAGCATCTTCATACCTGTTAACTCTGACTGAGGTTTTAGTTTTGTTGAGCCAACTCACACACAAGTCTATGTCAAACTGTTTTCATAGTTCAGTCCTCTGACCTGCTAAACGCCGTAAACACTAGAGAAGCTGCACCGGTCAAATTTAAAATCCCCTTCTAATTTATTGATTATAGGTTCGGGTCCGTATCAGATGAAGTCTGGGTGTGGACTAGTCAGTGACCTGGGGTCTAGTATGTAGTGGATTAAACGAAGCCTTGAGAATTTTGCTTTAAGTAATTTTAGTAATCGAATTACTCAGGGAATCGTTTCAGCCCTAGTCTTTTCCTGAACACTTTTCCCTTGACTTTAATGCAAAACGTCACGAGGTCAAGGAAAGATGTGAAGGAGAATTGATGAAAACCTGGAAAACAACCATGTTGCCAAGATAATCCAACTGCACTTACACAAGGCTGCGTAATCTTACAACAGTGGATGTTGATGTGATGTTGACTTGCTGCCACAAGGAACTGAGAAATGACATACTCTCCTTTAGTAAAGGATGAACCAGTGCGTCTTATATTAAGAGAAAGGAAGCATTGAAGCTACTTTCCTTGGCATGTAGAGAATTTGACCAGTTCTTCACATGGATCTCGCTTAAATTTTGTCATTTTACTCGTTAGAAACCTTCCTAAGCAAAAAAGCAAATTTGTCAATACATGGAATTGGCCACTGCAGTGAGGGGAAAACAACATCACAATGAACAGCTGAAGTATCGCCACAGTCAAGGAGAGTCACTATCCTATTAATGATCGCTTTAAAATGAGATTAGTGCAATTCCTTGGCTGAGATGCAGTGAAAAGGACAGTGAGATGCTTTGTGTTATCTGCAGAATGTTGTGTTGTGCTAACGACAGGTTTGCAGCAGCCTTGCATACATTAAGCACAAAACTTTAAAGCCGCACACATGCAGTTTAAAGTATGCAGAGACTGTGGCTTAACCTGTAATGCTGCCCTGGTAATGTTTTGCCAGTCAGTCCATTTTCAGCATTTGCTCTAATCTTTACCACATTGAGCACCGAGCAACCTGCCAGCACCCCACTGCCTTCACTTTAACTTCCCTGCTGATACTGTGACCGTTCGTGTCATCCATTATGTTGTAATAAAAGAATATTAAATGAATTCAATAAGTGATTTTTTCTTTTTTCTCGCTGGCTTGGGGTCTGCTTTGAGAGCACAAAGCACTGATTCACTTTGATAACATTTGGAGATGATAGTCAAGCACTGAAGTTAATAATAGGAAAAGAACTGATGATCATTCTGATAAACGAGTTTAAATATCGCACAAGTTACAGTGAGCGTCTCAAAAGTGAGGATTTTATTTCTTTTTTACGAATGACTTTTTATACTGTAAACTTTTTTTAAAACTGTTGGTCAGACAAAAGTAATAGCGCAACATGAATTTGGGTTCTAAGTCTGATAGTTATATGTTTGCACGGCTCTCCCTCCAGGTGTTTTTCTCAGCCTACATCTTCAATAGTAATGTGATGGTCAAAGTTGCCACCCAGCCTGCTGAAAATCCCATAGATGTTCTGTCCAGGAAGCTCCACTTGGGGCCGGGGATGGGCCGTGATGTACCCCGCCTCTCATTACCCGGCAAGCTGGTCTTTCCCAGGTAACCCTGACATTAATCATGGAGTTAATTACTTTGATCGACCTCTGCTGTGTGACCTGTGTTCACTCACCGACTCTCACTTCATCATTCTGCTCTGCTTTCTGACATTTAAGTTTGCTAAATGCTGTTTACTCTTAAAGAAGCCATCTGTCTGTCCAGTGCTTAAGGCCCCCAGTGGATAAATCCTAAAGAATTTTCTGATCTCCTGAAGTTCATTTAGTGCCACCATCAAGTCGAAGCTCACACCAGACACTTCCTTTAACTCAGGGAGCCTCTAAAAGTAATGACTGTGCATTGAGATTAATGCTAGCCTAGCATGGTAAATGTCACATGTTAAACGTCTTTAACATCCAGCAGTTAATAGAGCTGAAGCCGTAATAGATTTGTCAGTTTACAGAATGTTAATCAGCAACTACTTTGATGATGAATGGATTTCTTTCTGGCTAAAATTCCAAATACTCCGGTGTCCTGGCATCTTAGTTGTTCAGTCTGTTCTCTCATAATAATAACTGGATTATATTTCAGTCCCAGATATCTGAAGATGACATCTTGTGCTTTAAAAAGTTGCGACAGTTCATTGACTGAATGATTTATCAAGAAAATAATTGCTAGTTGCCACCTTAGTTAACATGAATGGTGACATTAGTATATTAGTATCTGAACTGCCGAGTCTGAAACTGAGATTGACATACTACAACTGGCACAGTATAATTATGGTATTTCCTCAAATAAATGTGAATCAAAAGATCTGATGATAGCTGGGGACGTAGTCAACTCAAACAAGTTGAAAATACACAGCAGGGACAAAACACGGAATGTGTAACTCCTTTTATCCATCATTCAGTTGTTGTTGTATACAGCATCCCTGCAAGCAGCTCACAATAAAGGCTCTTCTAAGAATTGAAGGTTTTCTGTCCTCTGTAATTCCAGAGGGCTTTTAGTGTGACAGTGTTGAGTTTGGATTAACAGCATGATGCAGAAACCTTAACAGGCAAACGGCAGTCAATCAAAATCAGGGTTTGTACTCAAAATATGCATAAATACCCTCAAATACAAGCATGTTAACTCCTGTAGTTCTGGTAAATAAAGGTCACTATTTGAGGAAATTCAATATATGTAAAGTAAGGTGGTTTTTGCCAAACATTTGTTGCGTGACTAACATAAAGATGAAGGAATCTCAAAGTTGCCTAATGGATAAATAAAATCCCAACAGTTGGTTTTCTTCTCTAATCGACTACTAATCAACTACTGACTTCTGATTCCAGTTTAACACCTCGTCAGGACCTGGAGTTAAAAATGATACACATGGGAATTGGCAAACCACTATGATTCTAGTGTCCGTCTTGCATTTCAACCTCGTTTCTGCTCTTTGCGTTTGCGCAGTTCCACAGGAAGCCACTTCTCAATGCTGGGAATAGGAGACATCGTGATGCCGGGGCTGCTGTTATGCTTTGTCCTGCGTTATGATAACTACAAGAAGCAAGCCAATGGGGAAGTCCCGGGGCCTGGTAACATGTCCGGACGCATGCAGCGCGTCTCCTATTTCCACTGCACTCTCATCGGATACTTTGTGGGTAAGCAATCAATCGATGGGCGGATGGACGTTAAAGGTCAAGGTTGTATTCATTCAGTGATGGGCAGCAGGGAGGGAATAGTTTTTAATAAATGTTTAGGGGCAGTTATTTTGGTATCATCCAAAACTCACGGGCTTTCTAAGCTTAAAGATTAAATGTATAATCTTTTAAGTTTCTCATCTTTTTTTTTTAAGTATTCTAAACACGTTTTTGGTGTGTTTCTGCAGGTCTTCTGACTGCTACTGTGGCCTCCAGGATCCATCGTGCTGCTCAGCCCGCTCTGCTCTACCTGGTGCCCTTCACCCTGCTGCCTCTGCTCACTATGGCCTACCTGAAGGTACGTCGACAGGCTGGATCACAATCACTCATTTATTTTGCAAGAAAGTAAAGTTCAGCAAGTTTAGCTAAATTTTGCAGACACACTTGAAATCAACTGAAACGACTACAAGTAAGACATGTAACGACAACAAAAAAAATTAATGCTCAAATAAGGCCAATGTACATAAGATGTTTTTTTGTTTCATTTTCACTGAAATCACACATTGAATAGAAAGGTCTTTCGTAAAAAGTTCTAAAATAAATAAGCACTCTTTCTCTTTGAGTTTTGAGTAGAAAAAAGTTGCACAGCATGCATTTAGCTGTAAAGAAAAAACTGAAACCATCAAAAGAGGACAACTTTACATTTTATTGATTGGAATTATGTAATGCACTCTAGTTTCTATAAATGGCAACATCCTGCTGAAGTGCAGAAGGTCTTTTTTTCATATCTTGCAGAATTTTATGTAACAGACTGGTTGTGATTGTGACTGTAAATTAGGGAAATTGAAAACAACAAATGAACTGGGATGTACAAGTGGTTCATTGTTGCAAACTTGTAATTTATAATTGTAGTTCTTAGTTCCTCCCTGCTGACTCGTTAATTGTCTAATAGATAGTCACAGAGTTTTAGACTGCTAAAATGGATGTACAGGGGGTCCTCGACTTACATCGGAGTTCCGTTCCAATGGTGTGATGTAAGTTGATTTTCGCTGTAAGTCGGAACTCCGGTGAAAATATAAACAAAGCCATTACGTGCATCAAGATATCGATCAGTTTACATATTTGTACAACTACAGTAACAACAAACAGCCATTAGCTCACACTGAAACACAACTCGGTAGGGCCCGACCGATGCGGGTTTTTTGAGGCCGATTCCGATATTTGCCAGAAAAAATACCCATAACCAATTCATCAGCCAATTAGTTTAGAAAATATCTAATGAATAAAATAACATCTTTTTTGGTCCCTTAATGCTTAGAACAACATGCAACAAAGCATTAAACCTCTGGGAAATTATATAACCTTAAAAAAAGAGTCAATCTATAAATGAGTTATGAAATACGTCTGGTCTTGTACTTCTCATTTCTGCAAATTAGACGTAGGCTTTATTTATTTATATTTATTTGTTTTTATTTTTATATATATATATATATATATATATATATATATATATATATATATATATATATATATATATATATAGATAGATAGATAGATAGATAGATAGATAGATAGATAGATAGATAGATAGATAGATAGATAGATAGATAGATAGATAGATAGATAGATAGATAGATAGATAGATAGATAGATATAAATAAGCAACATAATGAGTGAAATTACTGGAAGAACATTATTTATGCAGCCCTCTGATGCCTTTTAACATTAAATCACATTTTCTCTACTCCATTATTTTCTTTGCCATGAAGTCAGAACTCAAATGAAAGACTCGTATCAAAGAAAGTTAAACTGAAACGGGAGACATGTTGAGTCATTGTTAATGTCACAAATTTACCTCCGCTCAGCCCACTCCTGTAATGTTGCCTGGCTCTAGCTTACTTCTGTACGTTACTGAGAAGACAGCGGTGAGGACTGATGGACTCAGAGCTCCATGTATTGGACAAACGGCACAAGGACATCATTCTGTGCGACTCCGACATTTAACAGCATTTGCTATTTTATGAGAAATGAAGAATATATCGGCTATTAATCTGCAAAACTCCGGCCGATGACGATTATTTTGAAAAGGGCTATAATCGACCGATTATTATATTTAATTGGTTGGCCGATAAATCGGTCGGGCCCTACAACTCTGTAGGAAAATACCGATGAAAATGTAAACTGTAAGTCTGACTTGCGCTTGGGAGCCATAATGAAGTCAGCAAATGTAGCATAATCCAATGTGGTGGCAAATGTAAACAAAGCTGTCTCATAGCGCCGCGTGACGACCGTACATATCGTATTTATCTGCTCCACTTGCCAACTAGTTCCACTGACCCAGTTCCAACATAACGACAAAACTCCATACGTTACACCGAGGACTGGTCCGTAATCAGTTCCGACATAACGGCGAAACGATAAACCGAGGACCTCCTGTATGGCTTATGTGCACAGGAGAGTTAAAGGAAGAATGATATTTATGCGCATGTTTATTAAAATTAGAAACAGAATTGTCTCAGCTGGCCCGGTCATTGAAGATGCAGCAGGAAACACTTGACTCAAGAGTCTAAACTGGCGTTTGTGGTCCTCAGGGGGATTTGCGGCGCATGTGGTCCGAGCCTTTCCACGCCAAGACCAGCAGCTCTCGCTTCCTGGAGGTATGATGCACCCTGGGATAAACAACCAGCGCGGGGAAGACTGCGGATCTTTTCCCTTAACGAGAGGGAAGGAGAGAGGGCGTACTCACAGTGAGGCCATGTTGTCATCACTTGTTCATGCTTTCCACCAATCTTCTGTGAACACCCTCAGAAGGACACCAGTGTGTGGATCACAACGCCCCAACACGACTCATCTTTGGTCCCTACATCCTCCCTGTTTCATCTCCGCTTCCTCTTTGCTGTTTATTTCCTCTTCATTATAGCACATCCTGCCTGTGCTGTTTTTGTTCTGCCCCCCTCTCCCCTCCTCCCTGTCTTTTTTCCTTTTTCCCACTTCTATAGTTGGTCTCGTTTGCCACTTCCCTCACATGGCCCGTCCCATTCGTCAGGCCTCTTCGTTTTCCTTCGCCTTTATTTCCTCTGCATCTCTTTGTCTCAGATGAACTCAAGGGCCAGGCCTCCCCCCTTTTTGTGGACTTACGGTTGTGAGACATGGCTGGGGTTTATATATATTTTTTTAGCATTGTCGTGGTCATTATTATTAATATTATTATTATTATTATGATGATGGAACAATTTAAACAAAACGGAGAAGAGGTGGAGCGTTGCACTGGCACAGGACAGTGCCCAGGAGCAGCGACACAGTAAAAGGAGAAGAGTCTTCCTCCTCCATCCGTCTCCCTCTTTCATCCTCGCTTCTCTTCATGTGTTCCATTCTTCCTCCCGCCCTCCTCCGACACTCCCTGCGAGTCCCAACCCTCCTCCTCTCTGTTCATCTGCTGTCCTCATTCCCCGCCCTCACAGATAACTATGTATTTTATTTAGAAAAGTTTTATTCTTGGCATATACAGAAATGATGCATTATAAATTGTTAAGCCGCCCCTGGCGTTGGAGGGGCCGCTTCTATTTGTATATATGTGTACACATGTATTTGCGGTATCTTGAGTTTGTATTTGTGTTTGGGAGCATGTTGAACAGGGTGGGAAACTGACGCCAGCCAACAGCCGGATTTTTGGGTGAAATTTGGCTGCCAGTTTGCGTTGAGCGTCCGTCATTCGGAGGCCGTTTTCTAAAAGTTTGTTGGCTTGTGCGATAGAAACATAACTGGTGGATTTTTTTCGGGGTAAAAAAAAACATCTGCATTTGTTGCTGGTCGATGACAAAGTTAGTTTCCTGCTCTAGTGTTAAAGTGTGCGTGCGTGAGTGTGTGTTGTGTGTGTGAGAGCGAGCAGAGCACATGAGCGTTTTACTTGGTTTTAATTTGAAATCATGAACATGGTTGAAAACATTGACAATAGTCAGGTTTGCATTGAGCTGGGCGTGTTGGACCAGAGTGTCCTATACACACACACGACTGGTCTAATGGAAACAGTTTGTATCTAACTTGTAAAGAAAAAACTCAACAGGGGTCAATTTTTATTTTATTGGTCTCTCTGCAGACAGGTGGAAATGTAAACAGTGTTTTTTCTTTCAAATAAATGAATGTTGAATTAATTTTAAGGTATGCAATGTTACTTTTATCATGAAACCACATCATACATCATGCTGGGTTTTGTACTGAAATTCTGTTGTGCACATCCTGAGTTTACATGTATTTATGGCCGTGGAAACACTAAGTCTATAAATGTCTGAGCATGATGATATCAGAGCAGTTTTTATGTTTTGACAAAAGACAAGTCGAAGGAGACGAACGGCGCATCTCATCTGAACTTTTGTAAATGTCAGTGTTTCACCTCAGTCGATGAAGACCTGACTATTGTGAGAGTTTAGACTCACAGCTCAGAGATGAGGGTCAGTGGGATATGAAGACGTACTGTGGTTAGATTTGTGTAGCTGCAGATTAAGGGGTTTTCTGGGTGGATGGTCAAGTGTGTGTGTGTGTGTGTGTGTGTGTTCGTGTGCCTGATCAAATTATGTAATAAAAATCTGTTTGGACCTACGAAGGGGGAGTTATGAATCAGTCGCGCCCTTCAGAAATCAAAAAATTAGAAATGAACCCACGGGATGTTTTTACTGTCACCATTTGGTACCTGACAGTCTTTTTTTTTTGTCTTTCCACTGTTTTGTGGTGCTTGTCAGTTAATATCTAATGTATACTGGAAAACGTGTGAGTGAGCACACGGCAGGAAGTGTGAGACGTACGGACGATGCAGTTTGCTGGCTTTTTTTTGTCGTTTTTTTACTTTTTTTTATGCTATCTGGCCGTGCATGTTAAGTGTACAGTGTATCATTTCTCAGACTGCGTTAACAGGGCTACTGCAGTTTTGAGCTCTGCTGGCCAACACGGAGGCACTGGACCTATGAGCTCGTGTCAGTGGGTGGGACAGAGGCTGCAGGTCAGAAGGACTGCGATTGGTCAGCTCTGACTGATTCACAAAGGCTCAAAATTGTGACCTGGATGCTGTCAGGTTTGGGACGTCCAGCAAACCGCTCAGTGCAGTCGCCTAAACTCTGACGTCATGGAACTACAAACCCCCTTCACTTCTTCATGGACATGACAAGAAAATATATAGATTTATATACATATATATATATATATAAATATACATATATATGTGTGTGTATATATACATCTATAAATAACTGCTGACGATCATGATGATAACAAATTTCTTTTTTTATAGAATTTTTTTTCTTTTTAAATCCTTGTTTGTTTGTTTTTCTCTTTAGTGCTTTAGTTTTTTTGTTTTTTGTTTTTTTTTCATTTTTCTTTTCACCTCTTCTCCCCTCCAGCAGAGGACTCCGGCTCTGCTGGTGCATTGATATTATGGCTGAATGGATTCTGTATAGAAAAATGGTGAATAAAATAAATTAAGAACTGTGTAGTGAAAACATGAATCCTGAAGCGCTTGATCTAAAACACTTTGTCTCCTTTTAACCCCCTGCCCTGCCCCCTTCTGTCCCTCCTCATTCAGGATTCTGCTGTAAATAAACATGACTCTAACTGTAACAACGGTGCGTCTGTTTCTTTGGGTCACCTGTTTGTTCAGGATGTTTGTTTCTCTTCCAGCGGTTCCTTTGCTGTGGTCAGTAGTATCTCACATGGCTGTTTTCTGGTGAAATATTTCCAGCATTTAATTGGTGATGCAGTTTGTCATCTACTAAATCCAACATGACATCCACTTTTAATTATGTAGAAGTCCCTCTCGGGGCATTGATTAAATCCCTTTAATTAACTGACATAAATACCGTCATTGTAAAAGGAGGGAGAGCTAAGTGGATTTAAAGACCTTCTTCGGTCTCCTAAAACTTAATCTATGTGTATCAAAATTGCATATTAAGAAGGTTTTTTTTTCCCAAGAAAATATCCCCTTCATGCCTTAAAATGCCTGTTTTAACTCCACTGTTGCTTCCTCTAGAACATGTGGCTCTAAGATCTTGCTGTAGCTCGTGCACACTAGCTGGGTCAATATGTAACTGCTGGACTTTTTGTAACATAGTTGACATTTTTGCTGTTTTCAGGTGTAAAATCAACATGGCCGCCTATAACCAAACACCACATGGCATTTTTACAGAAAGATTCTTCTAAATATTATATATGCAATTGAGTAAAATTGAAATTGAAAGTTCTTTATAAATATATTGTAGTAAACCTGTTGACATGCCATAAATCCACACTTGACTCACACACTACTTTATATTAAATAAGTCAGAAAGCCTTGGAGTCTGGCCAGTCTTTCCTTCGGGAGGAAATGACATCATGTGGAGCAGGTCATGTGATTTGGAATTAACACACTTCGACCGATAAGATTGTCTGTCTGGAGACTCACTGTATAGCAGCACCTTATATTATCCACAGAACAGCTAAAAAACAAGCTATTAACTACAACACTGCTGTCTAACATCCAAAACCAGAATATCACCATCTTCTGTGGTTCTGAAAAGCTTTGATTAACCATCAACTCTCTTTGCTGGCAGAATGGAAACCAGATTAGGTCTTTTTTTTTCCATCCATCCATTATCTATACACCGCTTAATCCTCACTAGGTTCGCGGAGGGGGGGCTGGAGTCTATCCCAGCTGACTCGGGCGAAGGCAGGGGACACCCTAGACAGGTCACCAGTCTGTCGCAGGGCCACATACAAAGACAAACAATCACTCTCACATTCACACCTACGGGCAATTTAGAATGATCAATTAACCTCAGCATATTTTTGGACTGTGGGAGGAAGCCGGAGTACCCGGAGAGAACCCACGCATGCACAGGGAGAACATGCAAACTCCATGCAGAAAGATCCCGGGAAAGCCGGGACGCGAACCAGGGACCTTCTTGCTGCAAGGTGAAAGTGCTAACCACTACGCCACTGTGCAGCCCCTAGGTCTTTTTTTTTTTTTTTTTTTTTTTTTTAAATAATATATATGATGTGTATCAGGGCTTTTAAAATGGTGTGAATCTGGCATTTTCTGAAACTGTGACAGCTTATTATTAGCAGCTGTGTAAAGAAAAATGATGCATAAACTGCATAATATGTACAAACTGGAATTTCTGATTTAGTTCTGATGTGGCCCAGAACTGCTTTTATTCATTTTCTACTGAAATGAAGTTGTAATTGTCCTTGTAAAAAAGTACAGCTGAGACAGTGTTTATGATCCATGTGCTGCTTTCCACAGGAATATTAATGAGATTTGTTCAGGGCTGGAGCTATGAAATGTTTATTATTGATTCATCTGTCGATTATTTTCTTGATTAATAAAATGCCAGAGAAGAGTGAAAAAGTCTCTCAGAGGACCAACAATCCCTAGATCCAAAAGTAATAAAACAAAGTGAAACAGCAAATACTTAGAAATGAGAGGCTGAAAAAAGATATTTTTAATTGAAAAATGACCAAAAACTGAAAATGATTTCTCTGCCAATCAACGAATGAATTCATTGACTGACTCTAGCTGACTGTGTGCATTTAAATTAGGTTCCAGTGCTGTTCATAAACACTGCTTTTCAGGAATTTTGCACAGTAATCGACATGATCCATCAAATGGAGAGGAGTATAAATCCGTGCAGTTTCGCCTTTTTCCAGCAGATGGCAACAGAGTACAAACGTGAAAACCCTGGCAGAGAATTCAGACAATTGTAAAAGGCCTGATGTGGAATCTGCATCCAAACACACCAATATATTTTCACTCGCCAGCCAAAACTGTAGCTGATTTTCCAGTAATACCACCTTTTAAAAGCTCTGCAGCTGAATCCACCAACATGCAGACAAACCACAGCGTTCGTATCTTCGCCTTCCGTGAGACGTGGAAAGTTGCAGAATAAAAACAATAAAAGAAAGAAATCATCCCTTGATCAGGCAGTTAGCTGAAATGAAAGGCGAGCTCTCATCAAAGTGAGGTAATTGGTTCCTGCAGGGCAGATCTCATGAGCCTTAATGGGAAAATGGCTGCCTCAATGACAGACCAAAGACGCTGAGTCAAGAGTTTAGAGAAAAGGCTGCTGCAGAAAGGGCATAATATCCACGAATGCTGACTTCTTCTCTCTGCGCTTGTGTTGCACTTGTATCTATCTGTGGCGGAATATGAAGCATTCTGTGTGCCTGATCCGCTGCAGCAGCTCAGCGATAACATGACAATCAGTGTAATAAAATGTCTGATAAATGCCTGAGTGGGGTAAAGAGCAGAACAGGGAGCGACACTCACTGAGCGGAGCAATTTATTCTCCCACGAACAGCCGCTTTAATGAAAAGATGCAAATTCTGAAGCTCAACTGAGGTACAATCTGTGGGTTTTGTGCTCGAGTGAAAGGAAATTCTCGCTCTTCATTTCAATATTCATTGCCTGAAGACGCCCCTGAAAGACCTTCCAACCGGCCTGACAGACGAGCAGCCTGACCCACTGACTGCCTGGCTCACTAGATGGATGGATGGATGGATGGATGGATGGATGGATGGATGGATGGATGGAGTGGCTGGCTCGGGGGATGAGGAGCAGGACAGGGGGTGGGGGAGGTTGGGGAAGGTCGCTGAGGTCAAGGCAGGCAGGGTCCACCCCTCGGCACCTATTGGCCAGAGCTGCCGGCGATTCCTGTGCAGCTTTGAAGCCCTGAAGTGGACAGAATTCCACCACGGCCATGGGGATTGTAGCATGTCATTTGTAAGAAATTTTTGGCGAGATGGTCCTAAAACGGAGAGGTTGGCCCTCGGCTGGAATGCAGGGTTTTGTATTTAGAGGCGCTCCTCTCCTATTGATCCTCAAATTGCAGGTGATAGGGCAGCAGCAATCAGCAGGCATCTGCTGCAGGAATCACTGCAACTGAAGTCTGATGTCTCCTTATAACAAGCACTGAAGCAGCTCATCGAATAAACACAAAAGGAGAATGTGGAGATGTTCTTTTTCTTTAAGCCCTTTCAACCTTACTGGTGTACTTGTCATCATAAATCTGTCCTGTGCAGCTAAACATCATTCAAACTGACAGAAATTAAGCTTAAATTCTAGAGAACAAACTAAGGTTTGGCAGAAATGTGTGAAAAAGGATGCAAAACATCAAGAAAATTTCCATGTAATCATCAAAAACAGAGGCTTTAGATTTGAATATTTCCCTTAAACATCAGTTAAGAGCTGCAACAAACCAGCTCTATATATATCATTTATGCGATACTGACTGTATTTTTTTTAATATATATATATATTATATATATATATATCTAATATATATATAATATACTTATACTATACCATATATATATATATATATATGTACTATATATATATATATATACAATTACAACTTTAGAGTTTATTTCAGGGTGAAAAATAGTCAGAATGTATATATAAGAGATTGACTTCACTTCCACAAAATCTCATACCTGCACAACACATTTGAACACCACCCATTAACATTGAAAAAACACAAAAGAAGCATGCAGAGATGCTCTTTAACCTCTTAAACTTTGCTGGTGTACTTGTTATTATAAATCTGTCCTGTGCAACTAAACATCATTCAGACTTACAGAAATTAAGCTTAAATTCTAGAGAAGACAGCAAAGTTTCCAATAAGACCAAGAGTATCAGGGTGAATTTGGCAAAAATGTGTGAAAAGGATGCAAAACATCAAGAAAAGTTCCATGTAATCATAATAAAACACTAGCTTTAAATTTGAATATTTCCCTTAAACTTCAGTTAAGAGCTGCAACAAACCAAATTTAAATATATGTGACGTATGATACTGATTGTATTATGTATGTTGCAATTTCACAGTTTCTTTCAGTGTGAAAAATAGTCGGAATGTATATTTAAGAGATTGACTTCCGTTCCACAGTCTCAATACATTTAAACACATGTAGGGATTTTACTTCTTATTAACTTCAAATAAACAAATAGAAGCATGTGGAGTTGCTCTTTTGCTTCAGCCTCCTCATGTCTCTCATTACAAATTGGTGTCGTGAAACCAAACGTCAGTCAAACTTATAGACATGTATCTTAAATTCTAGAGAAGATATCATAGGTTCAAATAATATCACATCTATCAGGATGAATTTTGCAGAAATGTGTGAAAAAATGATGCAAAAACATCAAGAATATTTCAGTGTGGTCTTAAAAACTTCACCTAAGAGCTGCAACAGGTGAAATCTATATGATAACATATAGAAATGACATGATGCTAACTGTATTATGTATATTCCAACTTCAGAGTTTATTTCAGGGTGAAAAATAGGTGAAATGTAAATTCAAGAAGCTGATTTCACTCTCAAAATATCATGCCTACACAACACATTTAAACACATTTAGGGATTTTAGCTCCTTTTAAAATCAAATCAACACAAAAGAGAACATGTGGAGCTGCTCTTTTCCTGCAGCCCCCTCATGTCTCTCATTACAGATCTGTGCAATGCAGCCAAACATCATTCAAACTTACAGAAACATATCCTAAATTCTAGAGAAGACGCCAAAGTTTCCAACAACACCAAATATATATGGATGCATTTTGCAGAAAAAGCTTAAAAGTGATACAAAAACATCAAGAACATTTCAGTGTGGTCTTAAAAACTTCACCCAAGAGCTGCAACAAGTCAGCTCTATATGATAATATATAGAGATGACATGATAACTTGAAAACTGTCCAAAATTACTTAAAAATGGGTCCAAATGTGTTCATATTGACTATTTTTAAGTTGCAGAGTCTATTTGGGAAAAAAAACTAGAACTAAAAGACCCTCTATGTACAGTCCGACAGATGGACAATTTAAGATGGTAAATCTTTTTGTTGATCCAGTTTGTTTTATTTTCCTCTCAGTTCTGTTGTCGTGGAAACACTGCTTGCAGTTCAGCTGAAAACTAAAAATTCAAGATTTGTTTTTTTTTTTTGTTTTTTTTTTTCCAGAAATATCTATTGCAGATGGCTCATTTTTGGCAAGAAGGTGGAGAAATGATCTGTAAATGTTAGCTCCCAGAGACTTTAAACAGAAAACGCTCCAAAAATAGGCTGAAATGACCTAAAAATGGCAATTTTTATATTATTTATAGTCCAACTTCAGAGTTTATTTCGGGATGAAAAATAGAAACTTATCCTAAATTCTAGAGAAGACTCTAAAGTTTCCAATAACACCAAATATATCTGGATGCATTTTGCAGAAACGTGTTAAAAAGTGATGCGAAAACATCAAGAATATTTCAGTGTGGTCTTAAAAACGTCACCTAAGAGCTGCAACAAGTGAAATGATATCTACTCCAACTTCAGAGTTCTTTTCGAGGTGAAAAATAGGTGAAATGTACATTTAAGAGGCTGATTTTGCTTCCACAATCTCGTACCTCCACAACGCATTTGACCACACGTCTGGATTTTCCCCTCCATTACAGCAGCAGAACACATTTCCACTCTAACTAGTAAATATATAACCAGGAAACGCTCCTAGTAAATTTCAGTCAGTAGCATATGAAGTCAACCCGTGCAGGTAATTTAAAAAGTTGCTGGTATTTATTGGCGCTCAGTTTAATGGCACAGAGGTTCCTTCTTCTTCTTCTTCTGCTTCTTCTTCTTCTTCTTCTTCTTCTTCCTCTCTTCCAACAGGCATTCCTGGCTTGTTTAAATAAGGCCTGCCTGCCTGGGCGCTGGTGGATTCCCCTCTGGCCCTTTGCCCTTTGACCCAATGTGCATTCCGTATGTAAAGTGAGGAATTCCTCTGAAGTTCAGTTAATGGGGTTGAGTTGTTTTTTTTTTTTTTCATCCTTTGGACTCTGCTCCTGCACTCACCCGGTAGAGGAAAAAAAAATAGAGGGGTAAAAACAAGCTGGACGTACCCTTAGCTGTGAGTTATGGACGAGGTTTGTTGTTTATTGTTGGTGGTTAGAAATCAATGTCTCCCACCAGCAGATTTTGAGCTTCAATAAACTCGTGCGCTGATCCTCGGGGATCATGACTAATTGATTTAATGGAGGGTGTTGTGGAGTGGAAGCGTTGGAGGAAGAGGAGCTTGTTTGGTTTCTTCCACTGGCTGCTGCCCCCACAACTCTGCTGGTGGGGGCAGTGATATCAGTTAAATTGAAGGGTTTTTTTGTTTTATTTTCAAGGGGAGTTTTCCTGTGTAAGATGTGAGGATTTGAGGATGAAGGTGTCGTCTGCTGAAGCTACAGATTGAGCCCCTCGAGGCAAGTTACCGATATGTGGTATGAATAAAACTGAACTGACATATGAACAAAACATATAATAAGAAGCATGAAATCACAAGTTACCATGCGCAAAGATTCACATATTAGCATTTCAAATTTGAACAATTTCCACAACTTTTCGTGTAAAAGGTCACATTTTTGAGACTGCTGTAGGTGCAAACAAAATAATAACTTTAACTGTCATTATTTTGATTTTAAAAGCACAATATGAACATTTAATAAATATGTTAGAACACATAATAATGCAGTTACACCCAGAACATTTTAAGCGCTTTTTTAATGCAGCAGTTAAATTAAACATATGATGGTTTAATTTGTATTATTAAAACATATTATTTCCTACATTTTTATTCATTATCCGTTTACACGCCAGCCTCTCTACACTTATGAACGCATTTTTGACAGATTTTCTTTTGATTTCTGACAAATTAATTTTTTAAACGTGTACAGAAACAATTTATTAAATAACTAATAAAGGCTAAAACAACTGTAAAATCAACACCTGGTGTCTTTAAACATTTTTATTTGTAGTTCAGTTTGTAGAAAATAGCTCATTCTCACTTTTCTACACATTTAATGAAGGACAAAAACATGGAAATAACCTTAAAGTATTGTGTTTACACCTCATAAGGAAATAGATGTTATAGGGGAGAAACAGCAGAATATTATTTTGTTTGATAAAAAGACAAATTCACAGGATGTTGTGCAGCATAGTAATGTAAAAATGGTTTTAAAACTCCAAAACAGAGATGTAAATACACTTATGTGGAGTTTAAAGGGGTTTTGTTGTCTATCACATGTGAAAATCAGTTGTTTTAAATTTCTGAAAGTTTAAAAATGCACATCAGACCAACTCTCACATATTTTTAGTGAGCGTCATGCAGGTGAGGAAACATTCCTGGGAGTGTTTGTGAGCAGGTTTAGAGCAGGAGGCCTGAGGAGGCGATCAGTGGAAGTCAGAGATAAAGCAGC
Organism: Amphiprion ocellaris; assembly: GCF_022539595.1. Taxonomy (NCBI): domain Eukaryota; kingdom Metazoa; phylum Chordata; class Actinopteri; family Pomacentridae; genus Amphiprion; species Amphiprion ocellaris. Next base: position 6,512,324 of record NC_072782.1, read on the forward strand.
AGAGCCATGTGTTGTTCGCTCACTTATTGTTTTACGCATCCTGTCATTAGATAACAAAACCATTAACATTTTTTCTCAGGTGTAAAAAAAACTAACCAAATGGTAGAACTGGGGAGGAGGAGGTGGAAGGAGAACGAGGCCGAGCTCCTGGGTGGAGAACATGAAGATGGATCATGGGTTTGGTTTGCTGTTGTGCCTCAGGAGCCCCTGTGTACCGTTGGAGAAGCTGTAAAAAAAAAAAAAAAAAAAAAGGCTGTGCCACCCACACAGCTGGAATGTCATGCATGCAGTCCATAGAGTCTGTTTCAAGAGGGGAGGCTGAAGGGGGGAGGTTGGGGTGGGGAGGAACCCTCTTTGGAAGAGACCGGGTGCTCGAGGTGGGGTCTGCTGCTGCTGCTGCTGCTGCTACTACTTCATGAAAAAAGATAAAACCCTCTTTTCCACCCACCTAAAACTTCTCCATTAACCTTTTTTTCCCTCCCTCCCTCCCTCTCTCTCTCTCTCGCTTCTTGCTTGTGGGAAATTATCAATGACGATCCATCACGGTTTGTTTGGTCTTCAGCCGACGACAGAGCAGAGAGGAAATGTGGAGGGAGAGACGTGAGATGGTGGGATAGGGGGTTGGGGAGAGGTTAAAGGCCAGAGGAAGAAAGGAGGTACATTTTCGGAGGATGGGAGGTTGGGAAAAAGAGAGGGAACAATAACTCCCATGTTTAAAAGGCTTTTCTCAGCCCCCATGACACCTCACACAGGCTGCAGTTTAAAGTCAGGCCTTTCAGGAGGGACTGCTGGTTTGTGGCACTTTCCCCCTCAGGCTCAGAGGAAACATTTGCTAAAACATGAAACTGAATTTTTTTGCAACTCTTTTTCTTTGTTTGTCTCCTCTACTTCCTACAAGGTACACTTTTTGCCACAAATTCCTTTTTTCCCCTCACATCTTTGATTAGAGTTTGATTAAACTCACCTTTGTTTGATTCTAGAAAAGATTTTAAAAGGCAGAAAAAGGTGTAAAAAATTAGATAAATACACATCTAAATACACTGCTGATTTAATGGGACAAAACCTGCTCAGCGTGTAGATAAAATGTCCTCTAAAGCTCTGGAATCACTCAGGAATTCCACTGCTATTTATTTCAGTTCACATCCACATTTCTGGCCTGTTTTGAGTTGTTTTTTCAGCAGCAGTAAAACACTTTTCATTTATTAAGTGTTTGTTTAATTCTAAAATGTAAATGCTGTGTTTGGGGAACTTCATAAATAAGAGCCAAATGTGGCTTTTAAATTGGAAAATGCACGTTTGAATGAATCACAAAAAATTGTTTCAGTGTCTTTTCATTGTGGACTCTCTGAACACAGGCACATTTTAGAATTAATTATTGAGATTTGTCTGCATTTGTCCATTTTCTCTCTCTGTTAATTTCTAGCTATTCATAGGGGGTGTCATTTTGTTTTTTGAAATCATTAAATTTGTATTTAAAAGCTGCTCCACTCAAACTACTGGATAATAGGAGTGATGGGAGCAGATTTTAGGATATCTGTAAATTAGATGAGGAAAAAATTGTGTCTTTTTAAAACTTCTGATGTTTAAAAATCTAAATCTACAATTGATTTGACAATTTAATTTCACAAATCTAAAGGTAAAATGTCTCTCCAACATCTGCTAAAGAACTTTAAACATGTGCACAACTAACCGCTTGAACAAATAAATTCATCAAATTATCTTTTAGTTGTGTTGCTTTTTCTACACTAGAAGGGTTTTTGAGAGAAAAAGCAACTAAAGTAAAAATGTTCTAATCACTTTGAACACTTTTAAAAGCACTTCCTAAAATTTTGAAGGTTTTTTGAGGACATTAGGAAAATGTTCAGCTAAATAGTGACTCATTTTTATTCTTTTTGAAATCAGATTTCTAATTTTAAGCCAGGTGTGAACCAACACTGAATGATTTTTTTTGTTCAAATAGTTTGTGAGGTTGTTGTAAAGATTGAAATTAATCACAAAAATGTGCCAAATCTTGTCTTCACATTTAATATTAGTTCTTTCACTTCAGCTTCTCGCCTCTTTGTTAAGATAAATAACCTCTCAGTGTCCATGAAGATTCATTTAACAGCTCAATCTGTGTGTTTTCTGTCTGTCTGCTTTCATTAGGCTGTGAATGAGGAAAGAAAAAACATCCATAAATGGGCTTTTATCAGCAGCTGTGAACTCAGAGGTTAGAATTAGATCAAATCTCTTCGTGGCCACTTTCAGGGGTGACTTTTAGTTTTTGTGATAAACTCTGACAGCAGCCTGACAGTCCACAGTGAGGCCAGTCGCCGTGGGGAGGCAGAGGAGGCATCACTGCTCCAAAACCTTCACCGGATCCATCATCGCCCCGCCTTTACATCAAACATTTTTTTGCCGACTGGCTGCACAATCAGATCCCTTCTGAGTGGGCTGGAGTCAGGGTGGGTGTGTGTGGAGTAAAAAGTGGGCCCTCTCCCACTGGATAATGCCATTATTTCAGCTCCTCTGGCCAGGAATGCCAAATTTCACAGCCCGCTACTCCTCTCTGCGCGTCAATCAAAGCTTCGCAAGGGGCCGAGGCGCCCGATGGATCCGCCTCCAGCACCGTGTGATCCGATCCAACCATTGATCCCCTCCACCAACTATTCCATACATGCCCATTCTGCAGATTCTTACGCAAACTCGGCGCAACTTTCATAACCATGTCACGCTCGTCGTCGCCGACTTTAATTGATTTCTGCGCGTAAAGTTTGGATTTTACGCACAAAATCTCAATTACGGCCCAAATCTCCGCGTGTCTTTTCATAATTAAATTAAGTCGATTATTTTAATTTTTGCTCCAACACTGCGGGCCTGATCCTCGCTCAACATGTCTGAGGATAAGCCGGGCTTATAGTCCGTACTGGAGAAGCTTACTGTCCCTCCAGAGACCAATTACAGGCTAAATATAATCCCCATTATAAACGCACAAAAGATTTTTTTTCCTTTTTTTGTGCGCCACCAAGTAAATAAAGTAATTAGCGATCAAGTATCGAGATACAGCGCGAGGGGGGGAGATGATGACGATGATGAGAAATTTGTGAATGGGACACATTTAATCAGGTATTCGTTGTACGGTGTGACGCTGCCCTGCGCGCAGCCAATCCGGCGGCGCCTGGGAATGTTGAACACGCCGAATCCAAACCAATGGCGCATCACATAGCAAAGACTAGCGCAGGAAGAGGCCAATCAGCGGGAGGCATGCAAACGAGGAATTTGCTCCGGCAGGCTCTGAATGTCAAGTAGTCAAAGATGGAGTCCGGATCTGCGAGGCCGTGTGCTTGTGCATGGGGGAGACTTGCGATTTTTTTCCTGCCTTCTTCTTCTTCTCTCCGTGACTCTTCGAAGCGCCGCAGATTTGATCCGAGCTTCTCTCGCAGCCTTTACGGGATGACGGCGCGGATCCACGCAAGGAGCTGGACCGCGACGCGTGTTTTTTTTTTTTTTTTGTTGGAGAGGGGCTGCTTTTTCTTTGTTTTATGGACAACTTTTTTTCTCCCCCCTTACTTCTGTATTTCTCGCCTATAACGGATTGTCCCTCCCTTGGCTTTAGATACTATTCATGATTTTTTTTCTTGTTGGAGGAAGAGGAGGAGGGGGAGGTTTGTGGAGGGAGAGGAGCAGGAGGAGCAGGAGGAGGAGGTGGGGGGAGGTTGTCCACTGTGAGTTGTAGCCGATTTTTTCTCTCTCTCTCTTGTGCGTAAAATTGTCAGCGCAAACTTGGAAGTTGCAAAGGTCGAGATGCAAAAGATTTGAGTGTGTTTGTGCGATTTTTTTAAGAGCAAAAAGGGGAAAGAAAAGGCAGCAATAAGAGTTGAGCCAACCCCACCGTGTGCGCTGCGCATCTGGAAACCTCGCTTCAAAAAACTTGATCAGGACGCGATTTGAACGCCTTGTGGACGGACAAAAAACGCGTCCTGCACCTTGTCGGGGGGACATTTTCACGGTTGTGGCGTGTTTTTTCCTCCCGAGTGTGTGTGCACAGCCCCGTGTGTGCTGTTGTGCAATCTAACAAGTCGTCAGTATTGTACTGTGGGTTAGTGAGCTGGCCGGAATGGCTTTGCAGAGCAGATCTACTGCTTTAAGGAGGCGTATAGGCCGCTCACTCTGATGTATGGCGGATAAAGCTTCCAAGACCAAGTAAAAAAAACCATAGCACCCTTTGGAGGTGTTTTATAGGAATTATCAGGCATTAGTAAAGGCTTCATGGTGTTCTAGGAGGATTCCAGGCTCCTTTTTCCACCCCTCTGCCATGCTATAGATTCTATATGTTGTGTAACAGCGCGTTAATAGTGCAAACTTGCAGCCTTTTAGTTTATTTTAACCGCTTGTTACAGTTGATTGTTTGGTAATTTCACTTCAATTCAGCAACTTTTTTCTTATATTTTCCCCTCTTGTTGAAGAAGTGAGTTAATTTGATTTCCTGCTTTGCTCTATTAATTAATTAATCTATAATTGATACAGAGGAAGGGATTGTTTAAAGATGAGTTGTTTTTTTTTAATTGTATTTGATAGTTTTGAGGGTGTCAGCCTGTAGCTCTCTGAAAGCTTTGAGTCTCCCCCCTTTTTCCTCCCCCTACTGCTCCTGTCTCTCCAACCTCCCATTTCTCCACCAAAATTAGAATGCATGTCATTCACTGGAGAGAATAGTATGGGCCCACATGCTGGGAAATTCCCATTCTCCCAGGGTGAGAGTAACCAATGCTGTTTAATTTGGGAAGTTCATTTAACTTCCACCGCTGAAAAGTTGTATTGTTAATCTGTAACATCCTAACTTTTTTTTTTGTCTCCCACAGATGCATAATTATAGGGTAAAAAAGAGAAATGGGTAGAAACCACAAAGAGGGGAACTAACATTAAAGTTTGCTTGATGTGTTCTAACTCTAGTTTTCATGTCATACAGTTTTTTAAAAATAAAAATGTAAGTGATTTCATTTTTCTTTTCTTTTTTTTTTTTAAAAAGAGTCAGTATGTGCAGTGGGTGTCCATGTTGTTGTCCACTGCCCTTTTTCTGTTGCACTACTGGACATTGAGATGAGCAGTGCAATATTAAAAGGGCATTGGCTGATAAATAACAAGAGATCCACGTCTGCTTTTACTGCTACACATGGAGCTGTAAATGTGTCTTTAAATCTGAGCCTCTTCATGTGAGAAATGTGCTTTATTTGTTGGTTTAAAGAAGCTGCATTTGTCGTACTAATCAGCCATTAAACGCCAAAGAAGTCAGGCAAATTAAAACCCAAAAATTTGGAGCCTTTTAAAATCAGTTGCAGTGTTTTATTGAAATGTGATTGGAGCTTGGCAGTGAGGAATGGCTGTCCCCATGTCCACGTGCTGACACATGCTGAGGTCAGCTGCTTTGACAATGTTGCACTACTGTACCATCCATTCTAGCAGTGCAATAGTATTGTCATAGCATTTGGCCTGAGCTCACGCTAAAGCGCTGCTAAAAGGGAGCTCATTTCAAACGAGTTTGTGCAGAAGTGGAGCTGATGACTGATAGCAGAAAAAAAAAAACATCCTCCTGAGCTGTTTACCCAGTAGTGTATTTACAGACAGACACATTTTTAGGGGCTGACATGAGCAAAGTTTGGAGTAAAAATAGAATGAAAGTCATGAAAATGTTTCACATAGTGTCTTATCTGACCTGAAATTTAGATTTTTTTGTTATTTGAATTTGGAAGAATAGGGCTAAATACATGAATAAATTTAAATCAAAGCAGACACGGTGTGGATAATATGCTTCTGATTTGTCTTCTTCTATGCTTAGACTTGGTTTAGAGGTTTTGTGGTGAAAGAATCCTCCTGTTTTTCAGTTTTTTTCTCCCCCTGTGTGTCGTCTTGTCGTCACACCAAACACTGAGTATCGATGATGGTAAAATAAGCAGATGAAAAAAGGAAGAGGTGGGGGAGAGAAGGGGGGAGGTGGATTTGTGTGGTTTCTGAGCATCCTGGGTGGGAGCAGGTCGATGGGGGGAAGGGAGGTTTGGGAGGAATGTAGGGAGCAAAGGCCCTCTCACCCCCTCGTCTTTCTGCCTTTTCTTTCTCTCTTTCTTTCCTTTCGTCCTTTTCTTGCGTGCGTGGAGATTAGGTGTCAGTGCTCCCGTGCGTGCCTCTCGGTTGAACCCTGAAGTAAGAAGTTTGTTTGTTTTGATGACTGTCAGCGGACCTTTCTGGTTGGAAATGTTTAACCACAGTCCAGTTGCTGTTACAAGCTGCCGCAGAAGGACACAAGTTGTTATTAAAAACAGACAGGAAGCATATTTTTTAGGGGTGGGGGGGGCACAGATTTACCCTGCTGCTGTAAAAAGTTCCAGGTGAAAGAAGGGTTTTTTTTTTTTGCTGTTTGTAAAAGTCTCCTTTTAAAAAGAAAAACTAATTTGGAAAATGATGGCTAAAGTGACTAGAAGTGTGTTTGTGTGATCGCAGCCTGAAGGGAAAGCAAAAGGAGACCTCAGTCACTTGACTGTGTGAAATTCTCTCTGAGTAAAGAACGTGACTTGTTTAGGCTTGCTTGCAATGCTTGCTGGGAAATCCTGGAATGTGTGGAATGGGGGACGGTGGTGCTTCTGCAGTTATCTGACTGCATAGAGCTGCAAGTATCCTGCAATGAAACGCAACATGTCAGCGCTGCTTTTCTGACGATCCACAGCGCAGATTAAACCGCACAGAAAAATACAAAGCTAATGAGATAATGGCATCTGCATTTCATTAATTACACAAACACAACGTAGTCATAAAACTGGTGGAGTTTATTCATGGGGCTGCTGCTCTCTCTGGCTGTTGGGAATGAAGTATTGGAAACAAAGGAAAAGCTCTTATGAAAACATCCGTGTAATTAATAATAAACACATCGAAATGTGCATTTGTGTTTGTAATTTTTTATTTTTAGTGCTTTATGAAACATTTCTGATTTTAAAAAGCTGCTGTTCTGTTCTGCTGTGACTTCTTAATAAAAACTATTAAGTGAATTTCCTCATTTGTTTCTCTTTATTTTCTTACAAAAACACTTTTAAAAGAGTTAAATCTTATGGGTACTATCTCAGATGTAAAAATCTGATTTTAAAATTGGACATATTTACACTCTACCCACATAGTTTGTTAAATAATTAAAAAGCAGTGAAAAAAAACATCTGCAAGATTCCTCATGAAAGTATGAGTTTAGAATAGAAGAACAGAATATCCACTTTATTGTCAACCGGAACATACACTAGTTGGTGCACATTATGACTGAAATTTTGATGCATTTAAACTTTAAAATCTCAGCCCTAAAATGGATTTCTTGCTTCAAAGATTGTGTGAATATGTGTGTGATTTGTAAAGCTTCCATTGCTGTTTTATTTCAGTAACAAACTGAATTCCCTCAATAAAGTCTTTTTTAACCTCATGATTTATAAGAAATATATTTAATATTCTAAACTCATAGTGTGCCAGTGGGACCTTATTTTGAAGTTTCCTAAATACTAACTTTAAAATGGGCAAAGTCTATAAAATATTGTTCTTAATACATGTAGAATATGTTGATTTTATGTGTTTTATGGCACAAGAAGGGTAAAAAACATGATGTTTGGTTTGAATATATCACTACAATGAAACTGAGCTTCAGATAGTGTAGAAAAGTGTAATTTCTGTACATGCAAATAAGCTTAACAGTGAAATCTAAGAGAGAGACTGTGTTGAAAAGGTGAACATAAAGAAAATGTGTGATTGTAAATTCAAAAAGCATACATCTTTTACATTGTAATTAGACATAATATGCTAATGCAGAGGAAGGCCTCTGGCCAAAACACACCCCAAATGATATTTTAATCAAATATGAAGCCGTAGAGATGCTGACTGCTTTGATAATGATTATTGCTGAGGCTGAACAGTGAGTTTCTCTCTCTAGAATGCAGTGTGAAGAACGTTTTGTGTTAATATTTACACTCAGGATCACTGTGATGTTCTCTGTAAAAGCGTTTTCTCAAATTGTTTGATGCAATTAAACTGAAAATCATGTTCAGGTGAATCTGCAACGCTGTAAACTGAAGGAAAGATATAAATATGAACGTGTTTTTATCAGGATAAGTGTTTACATGAGCAGCACCAAAAGTCCATTTCAGCTCCTAACAGAGAGAAAGAATGGAGTTAAAGAATAAAAGACTTCCTTGTTTGACAAATATTCTGATTTCTATCTTCATTTTTGCTCTGTTTTTTCTCTTTCTTTTCATTTCTGAAGCACTATTTACTGCAGTATTCGTTTGCAGACTAAATACTACCAGCAGGGCTGTGACATTTAAAATTTAAAAGTTACTTTCTTCAATTTCTTTCAGCTTTATTGTTTGCTAAGAGATAAATAAAGATACAGAGCCTCAGTGTAGCAGTTTATCTATGGTCAGACTCATCCTTTAGCTCCTCAAATGCTTTTTAAAAATGATTTTTAAACCATCTTCTCTGCACAATGGCAGTTTAATGTCATCCAAAGGACAGGAGCTGTAATGCAGAAACAACCAGTGACTGAGATAATCATTAATTTCTCATTTATCGCATATACAGATAATAAACACTGAGTTTAAAGAAAGAGTACTGCATCAAATGAAGTACGAGGAGCTGGAATTGGTTTGTGTGTCTCCTAATGAAACACAGAATACAGATTAAATACAGCAGAGATGAAAGATGAGGATTTGTGCAGCTGAGAAAATAAAACAGAATAAAAATGAATTAAGAGGCAAAAACAATAAATACAGCTGACTAACAGACAATGGAGAAGGAAATCCAAACAAACGAAAATAGCCGTGATGCAAGGAATGAAATCATCTAGGAAGAGAGTGTGTGTTTGGAAGGAGGAGGTGAAGGTATTCTAGTTTGGACTCTCCTGTTTTAGTTGAAAGACTAAAGGAAAGCAGCTAAAAATCAGCAACACAACACACAATAAGTCTATTTCATCAGCAGATCATGCTGGTAACATCATGTTTTTTAAACTGTAGTTCAGTTTGTTTGGATTAAGTTTTAACAGTTTCCTGATGTCACTAGAGAGTTCTGCATGTTGAATTTTGATGTTAAAATCAACAACAAAATGTAACTGATCAGATGTGAGCAGAGCAGCTGCTATGAAGTTGAGATTTTCCTGCAGATTGACATGTGGCTGATACCATTAAATAAGGAGAGAGAATGTAAGAGAGGAAATTTCAAAAATTTCATCTATCTATCTATCTATCTATCTATCTATCTATCTATCTATCTATCTATCTATCTATCTATCTATCTATCTATCTATCTATCTATCTATCTATCTATCTATCTATCTATCTATCTATCTATCTATCTATCTATCTATCCCTGTTCACAAATCAATGAAGGCTTTTTGACAGAATAAAGAAAACAATTGTTTAGTCGGATCAAACTATTTTTAGGTGTTTCTGGTGATCAAAAAATCATCTTGAATTCATTTAGCCACACAAGTATCGATCCTGAGGTCTGTTGCAGAGGTGATCATGTGCCACCCTGTGGAAAAAGTATTCAGTGCAGAAAGAGAAGCCTTAAAGGGACGGTTCACCCAAATGAACTTAAACACTGAGGGAAAATGTAAATGCAGCGTGCAAACGGTTTTCTCACATACTAAACTATGACATTTTTCTCCCACATTTTGGATGACATACTAAACTATGACGTTTTTGTCACATTTTGGACGACATACTAAACTATGACGTTTTTGTCACATTTTGGATGACATACTAAATTATGAGTTTTTTTTCCACATTTTGGACGACACACTAAACTATGACTTTTTTTTCCACATTTTGGACGACATACTAAACTATGACTTTTTTTTTCCACATTTTGGACGACATACTAAACTATGACGTTTTTGTCATATTTTGGACGACATACTAAACTATGACTTTTTTTTTCCACATTTTGGACGACACTCTAAACTATGACGTTTTTGTCACATTTTGGACGAAATACTAAACTATGACTTTTTTTTCCACATTTTGTACGACATACTAAACTATGATGTTTTTGTCACATTTTGGACAACATGCTAAACTATGACGTTCTTGTGACAATTTAGATGACATACTAAACTGAAATTTTTGTCACATTTTGGACGACATACTAAACTATGACATTTTTGTCACATTTTGGATGACATACTAAACTATGACGTTCTTGTGACAATTTGGATGACATACTAAACTGAAATTTTTGTCACATTTTGGACGACATACTAAACTATGACGTTTTAGTGATATTTTGGACGACACTAAACTATGATGTTTTTGTCACATTTTCGATGACATGCTAAACTATGAGTTTTTCTCCCACATTTTGGACGACACACTGTTGAGCTGAATCTCAGGATATGGGACCTAAATACTACTCTTCCCAGAATGCACTGGTAGCAGCAAGGAGGTACCTGACACCTGGTGCTTGACACCTGATCAGTGATCACTGATTTAGAGCACCTGGGAAGGACTGGGGGAAGCTCAGTCAGTCAGCCAAACAATCTTCAGAAGAGAAAGACACGAGGAAAAAACAAAAAAGATCCAAGTTCACTCATGGATTCAGTCCAAAGACACCAATGGTTGGTGAAATGTTTATTTGCTTTCTTGGTGGTTTGAAATGTTTCGCGATATGGCCAAGTTTATGTGAACTGCTCACTGTGTGATTGGTTAATGAAAGCCTGCAGCATAGACTCCATTTTTATGTCAGAGTTTGAATTTTGAGTTTAAGTAAAGTAAAAATATCGAAAATATATATGTTCTGTTAAATGTTAAAACTTTACCAAACTTTACTAAAATGTTGGTTATTCTTTATTTGCTTTAAAAAGGTTTAAGTGATTGATTCATTTAAATGGTTAAGTGGGTAATAGGTCAACTTTTTGGTTCTGTGTTTGATGGTGTGAACTTTGTTTCTGTCTTTAAAGGTTTACAACTTACTGAAATATCATCACCAACCAAATAAAAGGAAAATAAAAGTTTGTTGGAAATTTGAATTGAGTTGTCCTTGCGTCCTTTGGAGGGAAAGAGAGGTGGACTTGACACACACTAAACTATGACATTTTTGTGACAATTTGGATGACATACTAAACTATGACTTTTCTTTCCAGATGTTAGACGATATACTATACTATGACGTTTTAGTGATATTTTGGATGACATACTAAACTATGACATTTTTGTGACATTTCGGACGACATACTAAACTATGACATTTTTGTGACATTTTGGACGACATAGTAAACTATGACGTTTTTTCCACATTTTGGGCGACATACTAAACTATGACATTTTTGTCAAAATTTGGACGACATACTAAACTATGACATTTTTGTCAAAATTTGGACGACATACTAAACTATGATGTTTTTGTCATATTTTGGACAACATACTAACCTATGACGTTTTTGTCATATTTTGGACGACATACTAAACTACGACGTTTTTGTCACATTTTGGACGACATACTAAACTATGACATTTTTGTCACATTTTGAACGACATACTAACCTATGACGTTTTTGTGACATTTTGGAAGATATACTAAACTATGACGTTTTTTCCATGTTTTGGACGACATACTAAACTATGACATTTTTGTCAAAATTTGGACGACATACTAAACTATGATGTTTTTGTCATATTTTGGACAACATACTAACCTATGACGTTTTTGTCATATTTTGGACGACATACTAAACTACGACGTTTTTGTCACATTTTGGACGACATACTAAACTATGACATTTTTGTCACATTTTGAACGACATACTAAACTATGACATTTTTGTGACATTTTGGAAGATATACTAAACTATGACGTTTTTTCCATGTTTTGGACGACATACTAAACTATGACATTTTTGTCACATTTTGGACGACATACTAAACTATGACGTTTTTGTCACATTATGGACGACATACTAAACTATCACGTTTCAGCGATATTTTGGACGACATACTAAACTATGACGTTTTTGTGACATTTTGGACGACATACTAAACTATGACGTTCTTGTCATATTTTGGACGACACACTAAACTATGACATTTTTTCCACATTTAGGACGACATACTAAACTATGGCACTTTTGTCACATTTCGGACCACATGCCAAAGTATGACATTTTAGTGACATTTTGGACAACAAAGTAAACTATGACATTTTAGTGACATAGTAAACTATGACGTTTTTGTCATATTTTGGACGACATACTAAACTATGACGTTTTTGGAACAACATTCTAAAGCACGACATTTTCTAACATTTTTGTTGCCATACTGAACTAGAACCATGAGGTGGATTCGAACCTGCGTCTCTGACACAGTCCTGATTACGAGTCGCCCTCTCAACCAGTTGAGCTATCTGGGCAACTGTTCTCCCTTTGTTGGACGACATACTTAACTGTCATCTTTTTAATCCACTGTGGATGACATACTGATCTATGACGTTTTTGTCAAATTTTGGACGACATACTAAACTATGACATTATTGTCATATTTTTGACGACATAGTAAACTATGACGTTTTTGTGACATTTTGGACGACATACTAAACTATGACGTTATTTCAACATATTGGACGGCATACGAAACTGTGACATTTTTGTCACATTTTGGACGACATACTAAACTATGACATTTTTGTCAGATTTTGGACGACATACTAAACTATGACGTTTTTGTCACATTTTGGACGACATACTAAACTATGACGTTATTTCAACATTTTTGACGGCATACGAAACTGACGTTTTTGTCAATATTTGGACGACATACTAAACTATGACATTTTTGTCATATTTTTGACCATATAGTAAACTATGACGTTTTTTCCACATTTTGGACGACATCCTAAACTATGACATTTTTGTCACATTTTGGACGACATACTAAACTATGACGTTATTTCAACATTTTTGACGGCATACGAAACTGACGTTTTTGTCAATATTTGGACGACATACTAAACTATGACATTTTTGTCATATTTTTGACCACATAGTAAACTATGACGTTTTTTCCACATTTTGGACGACATCCTAAACTATGACATTTTTGTCACAATTTGGACGACGTACTAAACTATGACGTTTTTTCCACATATTGGAAGACATACTAAACTATGATGTTTTTGTCACATTTTGCACGACATACTAAACTATCACGCTTCAGCGATATTTTGGACGCCATACTAAACTATGACGTTTTTGTCACATTTTGGACGACACACTAAAGTATGACGTTTTTTTCCACATTTTGGACGACATACTAAACTATGACGTTTTTTTCCACATTTTGGACGACATACTAAACTATGACCGTTTTTTTCCACATTCTGGACGACATACTAAACTAAGACATTTTAGTGACATACTAAACTATGACTTTTTTGTCATATTTTGGACTATGATGTTTTTGTGATATTTCAGGCGACATACTAAAATATGACGTTTTTGGTGACTTTTCGGACGACATACTAAACTATGACGTTTTCGTTGACATACTGAACTACAGCCATGAGGCGGATTTGAACCTGCCTCTCTAATACAGTCGTGATTAAGAGTCACCTTCTCAGCCAGTTGAGCTATCCACTGTGGCTGACATACTGATCTATGATGTTTTTGTCATATTTTGGACGACATACTAAACTATGACATTTTTGTCACATTTTGGACAACATACTAAACTATGACGTTTTTGTCATATTTTGGACGACAGACTAAACTATGACATTTTTGTCATATTTTGGACGACATACTAAACTATGACGTTTTTGTCACATTTTGGACGACATACTAAACTATGACGTTTTTGTCATATTTTGGACGACACACTAAACTATGACGTTTTTGTCATATTTTGGACGACATACTAAACTATGATGTTTGTGTCATATTTTGGACGACATACTAAACTATGACGTTTTTGTCATATTTTGGACGACATACTAAACTATGACGTTTTTGTCACATTTCGGATGACATACTAAACTATGACATTTTTGTCATATTTTGGACGACATACTAAACTATGATGTTTTTGTCATATTTTGGACGACATACTAAACTATGACGTTTTTGACACATTTTGGACGACATACTAAACTATGACGTTTTTGTCATATTTTGGACGACATACTAAACTATGACGTTTTTGTCATATTTTGGACGACATACTAAACTATGATGTTTGTGTCATATTTCGATGACATACTAAACTATGACACCTTTTTTCCACATTTTGGACGACACACTAAACTATGACGTTTTTGTTACAATTTGGACGACATACTAAACTATGACGTTTTTGTCACATTTCGGACGACATACTCAAACTATGACATTTTTGTCATATTTTGGATGACATACTAAACTATGACGTTTTTGACACATTTTGGACGACATACTAAACTATGACATTTTTGTCACATTTTGGACGACATACTAAACTATGAGTTTTTTTTTCCCCACATTTTGGACCACACACTTAACTATGAAATTTTTGTCACATTTTGGACGACATAGTAAACTATGAGTTTTTTTTTCCACATTTTGGACCACACACTTAACTATGAAATTTTTGTCACATTTTGGACGACATAGTAAACTATGAGTTTTTTTTTCCACATTTTGGACCACACACTTAACTATGACATTTTTGTCACATTTTGGACGACAGACTAAACTATGAGTTTTTGGTCCACATTGTGGACCACACACTAAACTATGACGTTTTTGTCATATTTTCGACGACATACTAAACTATGACGTTTTTGTGACATTTTGGACAACATGCTAAACTATGACGTTTTTGTGACATTTTGCATGACACACTTAACTATGAAATTTTTGTCACATTTTGGACGACATACTAAATTATGACGTTTTTGTCAAATTTTGTACAACATACTAAACTGTGACATGTTTTTCCATATTTTGGACGACATACTAAACTATGACATGTTTTTCCATATTTTGGACGACATACTAAACCAAGACGTTTTTACATACTAAACTGTTTTTCTTTCTACTTCCTGAAAAGTTTGGTCAATAAAAAAGACAAAAACTGTTATTTTCAGGTGAACTAAAGACAGACTTTGTGATTTTTCTGCTCACATGTTGTGTTGTTGTAAACTTCCTCTTTCAAATAAATAGCCTCCTAACCCCCTGGAAACCAAAGTTTTCCTGTTTTTGTGTTGCTCCTCGGCGACCCTAGACAGCCGGGTCGTAATGTTTTTTGAGCAACACACCATACTATGACGTTTTTACAATGATGGTTCTACTATGGAACCAGTTTGACATGTTCAGGCGTTCTTTGTGTGAAAACTCAGAGATTTCAGGTAACAGAAGGTGGTTTTCAACTTTCTTTGTTAACTTTCTACTTCAACTTTAAACTAAATTTCCTTCACTAACCCAGCCCTCTGGACTTCCAGTAAGCTGTGTTCCTATTGGCTGTCCAGGTGGCTGCTTGGTGTTATCAGGAACACCTGAGCAGTTCAGTGTCTTCCTGCTTTATTTAGCTGCAGACAAACACTTCCTCTGCTTCTCTCCACCACTGAACTGGGTTTGGCTCCATTGCTTTAGTTTGTTGTTTAGGCTTCGGCTTGCAGCTTCCAGTAGTAAAATCGTCTTTAATGTGTTTCTTGGTGTGTTTTAGGGCTTTGTACTGGATAGTTGTCTTGGTAAATGTGGTTCTTTAGCCACAGTTAGCACATGGTACTAATGTGTGCAGTGATTAGTGGATTTGATGCAGCTGAGTTGTGTCTTTATCTTGGCTGTAGTGAGTCTTCAGAGGTTTCTGGTCAGACACATTCTGTATTCTTGTTTGAGAACCAGCGTTGGTTGTCCAGAAGGTAAGAGTTCCTGATTCTCTGTTCTCAGAGGTTCTCTGGTAGGCTGCAGGAGACTTTAGCGTTTGGGTTGTGCTAGTTTGGTTTTTGTACGGTTTCATTTGGACGACTATCTTGAGGCCCCTCCATGTGGTTCAGTGAGGTTTTCTGGAACAGTTCTACAAAGCAACCTGCAGCAGAAGAGCCTTTGAGAGTTTTTAGGAAGTTCTGGAGATCAGACTTTAGAGCAGCAGAAACATTTGTCAGCAGTTTGAGCAGGAGAAGGTGAGCTTCAGAGTAGAAATGAGACAGAAACCTTCTTGACCCGTGTGGTGAGGTCCTGTACCAAGAGTTTGAGCAGGTTGTGAAGAGTCTGTAGTTCTTTGGTCTGAAAGCACAAGAAGAGTCGACTCATTAAAGGAGAAAACAGGAGATATTGTTGGTTCTTCTGTCGCTCTGCAGTTTCCAGTTTCCTTAGACTGAATATCAAGTTTATATTTTAAATGATTTCCCATGTGAGCCCAAGAAGACTTCAATAAACTCCCTCCATCCCCTGGACACAATATATTTTATTACAATGTTAAATCTTTTTTTTTTTTTTTTTTTTGAATATGTTTTTGAGTTTTAATCATAGTTTTAGCATAGTTTTTTCTCTTTGCTTGTTTAGTTTTGTCATCTGTGTGAAAGATGCTAAACAAATAAAGTTGAATTGATAAACTGAATAATTGACTAACTCATGATTGTGACAAGAGAAGTATTTAAGGGTTTGTTTCGTTTTTAAGGTTGGGGTTAAAATCTGGACAGAAAAAAAATTAAAGAAATAAACTACATTAAAAAAAGCAATTAAGTCAAAGGAAAAAAGCATTTAATACAATAAAACTTTGAAAAAGGAAATTAAACATTAAACACAATTAAATTATATTAAACAGACAAAACATTTAATTAGAAAATTAAACAGAAGATACCAAACATGTAATTATGAAATTAAACAAAAAAATTCAAACAAAAATATTAAACATTAAAGATGAAATATTTCAGATAATTAAACATTTTAAAAATACAATTAAACAAGAACAATATTAAACATTTAATTAGATAATTAAACCTTTAAAAAGAGAAACATTTAATTAAAAAATTAAATGTTTAATTAGAAAATTTAATCTTAAAAACAATAAAACTTTAAATAGGAATTAAACAGAAAATACAACGAAGCATTTAAAAAGAAAATTAAACATTAAAAGGTGGTAAAACATTTAAAAAGAAAAACCTTAAAGATTTAATAGAAAAATTAAACATTGGGAAAGAAAAGGACATTTTTCAAACAAGCCGATAAAACATTTGAAAAAACAACAATTAAACATTAAAAAGACAAAACATTTTGAAATCAAATCAGACGTTAGAAAAGAAAAGGTGAGAAAAGAGCAAAACTAAACATTTAAGAAGAATCAAACTAAAGACAAAACATTTGAAAAGACACCAGTTAGACTTTAGAAGATCAAATTAAACAGAAGAGACAATAAAACGATCAAAAAGAGCAAAAACAGATAAAGGTCTTTAAAGCGTTTTCTAGTCTGAAATAAAAACAAGTTGTTTCTTCAAACATTTCTTCTTTCTATGTTCTTGGTTTGATTGTGGACAGATTTACTAAGAACTCATTTCAGAAAACTGCTTTCCAGATAAAGTCTACTAGTAGTTGAAGGCATCGATCAAACTAATGTTACCTTCTGATCTCCACAAACTTTACTGTTCTGTGAAGAGAATCAAAGTTTGTTGAGGATTTCTAAAAAACTCACAGGTGAAGGTCTGAGAAGAACTCAGATGGATGGTCTAAATGTGAAATCAAGACTCATGGTCACAAGTTTTAAGGCTTCTGTTAACCAGAAAGTTCAAACTAACAGAGAAGTACTGAGAAACTTTTAAGATTTCAGTCCTTAGACTGTCTGAAGGTTCAAACTAACAGAGAACTACTCAAGAACTTTTAGGTTTTCAGTCCTCAGACTGTCTAAAGGTTCAAACTAACAGAGAAGTACTGAGAAACTTTTAAAACTTCAGCCCTCAGACTGTCGAAAGGTTCAAACTAACAGAGAAGTACTGAGAAACTTTTGAAACTTCAGCCCTCAGACTGTGGAAAGGTTCACACTAACAGAGAACTGCTCAGGAACTTCGAAGATATCAGTCCTTGGACTGTCTGAAAGTTAAATCTAACAGAGAACTACTGTGGGACTTAGAAAATTTCAGCCCTCAGACTGTGTGAAAGCTCAGGTCCTGAGGACTCGGGAGGTGTGGAGGCTTGGAAAGTCTTGGAACTGAGGGTTCAACCCTCCAGCACAAAGGCTGAAGTCCAACCTCCTGAGAAAAACGGTCGAGTCGAGACTCAAGTTAAAAAAAAAACTCGAAACGACAAAAAATAGATGATAAATGCGCAAAAAAAAGAAGAATTAGTATCTGAGCGAATAGCTCAGGGGGATAAGAGGAGAGACTACAGAGTGGAAGGTCGCAGGTTCAAGACCCGCCAGCGGCAGTTTTCTTTCTTTGTCTTTGTCAGAATTTTGATGAAAATTTAAGAAGTGTCTGGTCTTGAACCTGCGACCTGCAGCTCCATAGGCAAATCCTTAACTCACTGAGCTACAGATCAGATAAAAAGAAATAAATTCGTCGTCCCTTTGGCATCGTAGTTGCTGATGTCACCACATGGGTGGAGCCAAGGCGGAGTCTGGGTGGAGTCAGGGCGGAGAGTAGGCGGGGAGGTGGGTGGCGGCCTCCCCCCTCTACTCCCCCACCTCCCCTCACCACCCACCACACCTTCCCCCGCCCGACGAGTTCTTCGAGTCTCCACGAGTTCTTCGAGTCTCCACGGGTTTTCCCGAGTTTCTGGAGTTTCCACGAGGTCCGAGGCAGAACAAGTTGTCATGAAGAGGTGTTGAAGTCGGCCAGGATGGACTGACTTTTTACAGCAACTAGAAGGAAGACCACTAGAAGAGCAGGTCTTTAACCACCATCCATAAAATCCATGGAGCTGGATCCAGAGAAATGAAGGAAGGTCAACTTTTATCAACCTCCATCCAGATGTTCAACTTCATATCTTTACTTGGACATTTTTAGCACCACAAACCTTTAAAATCACACTTTATTATCATTTATTAGGACTTTAATGGAATCCACCAGCAGATTTAGTTTTTGTTGACAAACTTTATTCTTGTCGTCGTGGGACTGCAGTATTTAAAACTCTTCCTTCTATTTGACCTCATGTTTATTAGTTTTAGTGGAGAAAGTTGTTTTAATTGTCGATTAGTCTCTTAAAAACCAAACAATAAATTGGATTAGTCAAGAGGTTTAAATTTCTTACTTTGTCATATTTTAAATATGACAAAAAATATAAAAATAAAGCGTCTTGAGACAATCTGACCTGTAAATGGCATTATATAAATAAAATTGAATTAAAACTGTATGTATCCTGTAATGTTGGAGTAATTCAGCCATATATGTTGGAAAACACATTTTCTTTGTTGATTAATCTGTTGATTGTTTTCTCCACTAATTCATTTCTTGTTTTGGTTTATAAAATGTCAAACCCAAATATATTCAGTTTACTGTCATCAAAACCAAAAAGATTTACATTCATGATGCAGGCAATCAGGCAGTTTTTCACTTTTTATCTGAGTTTAGCCAGAAAGATACTTGATAATGTGTGAATTGTTGCAGCTTGTGAGCCGTAAAAGGTTTTAATCTTTGGGGCCGAGTGTCAAAAAACATTTACAAACCAACATCAACAAAACACTCAAAGATTTGAACATCATTAAAGGGAAATCCAACTTTTGCATGACAACGTCTAATTAAAGGACATTTATTTCCAACGTAAATGTGTGATATTCATCCTCTGGAGCTTTCTCTTCACATCGTCTTCCACCTGGACTGGTTTGGTCGGGAGCATGTGCAACAAACATTTGAAAAACTGCACTTTAACATCAATGAATGACACTGAAGTTTAATCTCTACATAAATGAGACTGAGTCTGGATGTGCTGCTCTGTCATTAACTCCTAAGTTTAGGGAAAGTTCAAACAAAAGAGGACAGTTCAGATAAGACTTGAGAATGAGCTTATTTTGAACAAACATCTCAGACTTTCTGAGCTTCAGCACCTCTAGCAAGATATTTTAACAACAAGCAACTCAAGAGATCCAGAAGTTGGAGAGAGTTAGCTTTAGCTGAGCCAAAGAACATGTGGGACGCTAACCTAGCAAACATTTCAGACTTTTCTCTGTGAATTCTGAGAAATAATTTCCTATTTAATGACAGAGCTACACATCTTAACTCAGTGTCATTAAAACAGACTCATTCAGTGTCATCCATCCATATTAAAGTGCAGTTACCCAAAATGTTTGCTGCATGAGCTCCAACAAAACCTGTCCAGGTAGAAGGCCACTTTGACAAACAGGAAGTGGAAGATTCCAAGCAGATTTATAGAAGGGGGAACCGGACTGTACTAAGTGTGGTCGAGTATAGAGGGGTGTTTTGTGGGTTTTTCAGGCTGATAATGATTATTAGTGAGACATTTGAAGTAATATTCATTTGCAGTAAATTAAAGTATTTAAAATCTTGGAGTTAAACTTAGAAGAACACAAACTCTAAAAGAAAACTTTGTTGATACGTTCTTGTTTTGTTTACAGATGTTAAGTTAAAGGAGTTTTACTCGTGACATATAACCAATCAAATCACTCCAGAAGACAGAGCAACCACAGATAGATAAAGGTTTCACAGCCAAAGTA